>NC_056747.1:758851604-759151604 GCF_019279795.1 Protopterus annectens | reverse complement strand
GATGAGGCTTCTCCTAAGTCAGTCGCCAGTTCGCCAGTACTCAGTGAGGTGCTTTCACAGCCCCTGATACCTGCTACTTTCGGGTCACAGGCCTCTACTGACACCCATGTGGAGTCCGGCATGCCGCAAGATACTCACGGTATTGGACCGACGGATGTATCTCCCTCGGATGGATCCGGAGCCGCTGAGCAGGCACCGGCTTCTGAGGGTGCATTCAGACCTCAACATTTGTATATCAAACCAATGACAGCTGCAAAACCAAAGACAAAAGCAACTTCTAAAACTAAAAAAAGATGCATGAGCCACGTGCACAGGCCTCTATGCCTAAAAAACAGATGACCAAAATGGCTGAATACCTTATTACCTTGATCAGGGCTACCCATCACCCTCCTGATAAGAGGCCTAGGCAAGACACTGATTATGAATCTTCAGATCAGGTTTCTATTTCTTCTGATTAGGAATTATCTATACCTCCCTATGAGGATTCTATTCCATCTGCAGCTCCTCCTGAGGATTATTCATTTGGAGAAACCTTGCATACTTTGAGGGAGCATTTTCACTGGGAGAGTTGAGACTTCTCAGAATCAAAAAAGAGGCTCAGGGATTTCCTTCTTCTTCCTCAGCACAGGCCTTTAGCCATTCCCATTGTTTTAGACATTGTGGATGATGTGTTTTCGGAGTCAAGCTTGTCCCCTGACTCCTTACCTCTAGCTCCCAGTAAGCCTGACAGATATTACAGGGTCCCTGACTCACATCAATTTTTATTTAGAAACCCTGCTGCTGATCCTGAAACTATTTCACAGGGTCCAAAGGGAGTTAAGGCCTCAACAGCAAAAAATCCTACCCCCTCTGACAGAGATTCAAGGGCACTGGACATATGGGGAAAAAAGGTTTATACATCTGCAACCTTGGCAATCAGGGCCTTAAACTGTCAATTTCATATGCTTAAGTACCAACAACATGTTATGAGATTGCTGAAACAGAAAATGATGTTGATTTCAGAATGTGCAGAAAATAAAGAATTGCAGGAAGTATTGCATGCAGCTGAACAAGTTGGAAAGCATACTTTGCAATGTGGTTTTGATTCCGTAGAGGCCTCCTGCAGGGCCACAGTTACTGGATCTGTGATTAGGAGGCATGCCTGGTTAAAGAAGCAAAATTTACCTGATCATGTTAAAGCTAAATTGCTAGATGCACCTTTACAGCATGATTCTCTGTTTGGTATTAAGGCAGAAGAGGTTTTAAAGAAAATGGAAGACAAAGCTAAGTCTATGCAAACTGTTAAAGACTTTTCTTACAAGTGCAGCCACCAAGATTCAGTAGACACTGGCCTACCAAAAATTGGTCCTTTCCTGTGTCAGACAGAGCTCAAAGGGGCAAATCCAGATGCCCTAAGGGTCCCAGATACCAGGCGCAAGATTCATGCAGGTCAAAGCAATGGGGCGCTTCCACCTCCAAATCTGGAGGAGATAAAGCGCAAACCTACAGAAAGCAATGCCAATGACTTCCCTCTGCCTACACCAAGCACTTATCTTTTGGCAGCACTTTTTGCTCAAAATTGGCAGTTAATAACCCAGGACAAGTGGGTACTAAACATCGCATCACCGGGATACAGATTCCATTTTCACACTCTGCCAATAGCATATGGTTGGCCAGATCTGCCAAAAAATCAATAGGCAGAGGCACAGAAACAGGTTACATCCCTCATGGATATGGGGGCCATTCAGACTGTACCAGAACAGGAAAAAGGGCTAGGATTTTACTCAAGACTGTTCTTGGTACCCAGAAAGGACAAGGCCTGGTGGCCAATACTGGATTTATCAATTTTGAACACATACCTGGACATTCCAAAATTCAAAATGCTGACTTTGCAGCAGCTTCTGCCCATGCTGGGCAAGAGTGCTTGGCTGGTGACTTTAGACCTAAAAGAGGCATACCTGCATGTCCCAATAAGACAATCGTGCAGAAGATACCTCATATTCAAGGCTGGCTTAATGCATTACCAATTCTCTGCACTGCCCTTTGGCTTATCTACTGCGCCCAGGGTCTTTACAAAGTGCCTGGCACCAGTAATTGCATTTTGCAGACAAAGAAGTATACAAATATATCCTTACTTGGACGACTGTCTCATTCAAGCAGAGAACAAGGACACTCTTCTTCGACACCTGGCGTTTGTGAAAAGGCTTCTAACATGCCTAGGGTACACAATAAACGAAAAGAAATCACAACTGGTACCCTCTCAAAAGAAAACATTCCTGGGTGCAAGCTTGAATAAAACTGCACAGATGACTTACCTCACGCCAGACAAGCAAAGGCAACTGACTACTTGCTTCAAACTGATGGCAACAAAAACCCAATCTTCTTCGAGACAAATTCTGCAGGCGCTGGGCTTCATGGCGTCCTGCATCCTACTGATTCCATATGCAAGACTGCATATGAGGAAACTTCCATGGTACCTAAAAAGTTTATGGAGTCAACATTCTCACAGTCTGGAAACAATGATTCCTCTCATTCCCTGCCAGCAACAGGAGTTTCTATGGTGGGCAAAGGCATGTCACCAAAACATGGGACGGCCATTCACTCTACCCCCAGCCAGCCAAACCATAACAACAGACGCATCAGATTATGCCTGGGGGGCCCACATGGCAGGAAGATGCATTCAGGGCATATTGTCACCAAAACAAATGCATCTGCATATCAACCAGAAAGAGATGCTAGCTGTTCAAAATGCCCTAACAGCCTTCAAGGACTTACTTCATTCAGGACAACTACTGATAAAGACGGACAACACCACAGTCATGTGGTATATAAACAAGCAAGGGGCACACACACATACTCCCTCTGCAGATTAGCCATGGCACTGTGGAACACAGCTTTGACCTACCAAATACATCTTCAAGCTCGGTTCCTGCCAGGAAAACAAAACACTCTGGCAGACGATTTAAGCAGAAACCTTATGGACCCTCACGAGTGGAAACTAAATCCACAAGTCTTCAGCATAACAAAGAAATGGGGGAGCCCGGACATAGACCTATTTGCCTCTCCTCGGAATTATCAACTGGAAAAATTCTGCACAGGGACTTATCACAGACAAGCATGGAAAGTGGACACTCTATCCTTCAGTTGGAAAAACCTATCAGTTTACGCATTTCCTCCTCTGCCTCTTAGGTTCATAGGTTCATACTAGGCTATCTGCCCGAGGGCATTTACAAGCCTAGCCCATCGTTTTGTGGCTTACGCCACCCCTTTAGTATGGGGAACTATACCCATTATTTTGCTGTGCCTCTGTCGAGCAGTGACACTGAGGTAATCCCTGGGGTATATCTGCGATCTCCCATCCATTGGTCAAGATTTCTCTTGAACAAGGCCAGCGAGGTGCTCTGCCTCACATGTACCGGGATTTTGTTCCACAGCATAGGGAGTCTTTGGGTGATGAATCTATCCCTCCAGCACGTCCTATTAATAGCCGTGTCGAGGTTTAAGTCTCCGCCCTTGTGGCTCTGATGGATCTAGATTTTTGAGGTGAAGCATATTCATCAAATCTGGGTTTGACATGGCCTTGTATGTTAGGCAAAGGTCACCTCTGAGCAAGTGGCGTTTACTGAATAGAGCTGGAGTTCTTTCAGTCGGGCAGCATAGGATAGATTTTGAGACCCTTTATCCTTTTGGTGAGGAACTTTTGTGGCCTCTCCAGCTGCTGCAAGTGTCGGGTCAGATACATTCCGAATGGGGCATTGTACTCAATCATTGGTCTGATGAGTGATGAGTAAAGGGAGACTATAACCTCCCTTGATCTAGATGAGAATCCCTTCATGATAAGGTGGGCAATGTAGAAGGTCTTCCTAACTACTTTAGCTACATGGGTGTCGAATGACAGACTACTATCAACCTGGGTCCCCAGGTCCCTGATAACTTCTTCTGTGCTCAGTGGATTGCCACCTATTTGGTAGCTAGGGGTAACCTTGTTTTTCCCGAAGGGTATGCCTATGCATTTTTGGCATTTAACTTTAGGCCGTGGCTCTGGCACCAGTTATCCGTTTCTGTGAGACCCTTCTGAAGGATATCTGTGTCAGATGTGTTTTCTACTATGGCGCCCAGTTTGCAGTCATCTGCAAACTTTGTCAGCCATAACCCTCCTGTGTTTGCTTGTACTTCGGAAAAGTAGATGCCAAACAAGAGTGGGCCCAGGACTGAGCCCTGTGGGACACCACCTGTGACAGGCTTTGAGTCTGACATGGCGCCAGCAACTCTGACCCTGTGGGTTCTGTCACTCAGCCAGTTTGCAACCCATCTTGTGATGTATGGGTTAACATTTAAGCTGATGAGTTTTTCAATGATACCCGAGTGGGGTATTGTATCGAAGGCCTTAGCCAGATCGAGGTAGGCTGTATGGACTGCCTTTCCTCATCAATGGCTTTGGTGACTGTTTCAAAAAGTCAACCAAGTTTAAAAGGCATGATCTGCCTTTGACAAAGCCAAACTGGGTTGGATCCAAAGTCTGCAAATTCCTATGTCTTTATTTATGAGGTCCATTATGATCCTCTCCATGGCTTTGCAGATAAGGCTTGCCAAGCTAATGGGCGGTAATTTCCAGGGTCGGTGGAGGCACCGCCTTTGTGAAGTGGGACCACAGTTGCAGTGCGCCACTCCTGGAATGCGTATCCAGAGGTAAGACTTTGATTAAACAGCTGTCCTAGCTGTGGGTTTAATTCCTCATTGAGTTCGTGGAGCACACAGCCGGGGACACCATCAGGTCCCATGGATGCTGTGTTTTTGCTTTGGAGAGAGCAGTTCTCACTTGGGCTGGAGATGTTTGGGGGGCTGCAATCGTTTGGTATAGATATCTCTCCTTTTGGGGGGGAGGGGGGGGAGAAGTTTGCACTGAACCTGTCAGCCAGTATGTTGGCAATGTCTGTAGGATCAGTAATCTTCACATCATTTTGAACTAGTTCTGAGCATATCTGGGAGTTTCCTCCTAGGCTTCTAACATAGCTAAAGAAGGCCTTATGATTGTCTTTTGAGTCTTTAGCTATTTTTCTCGAAATTTGCTTTGGATGATTTTATGAGAGCTCTTAGTTTTTACTTATAGTGATCAAGGGTGTCTTACCTTTTAAGGATTTTGCTCTATCTTGTAGTAGCTTCCTCCTTTTGTTGTAGAGTTTGTTTATGGCTGGGGTCCACCAGACTGGACGCTTGCCTTTGGTACAAAGAGTCTTTGTTTTGCTTGGGATTGCCTTATCCATGCAGTCCTGCAGGTGCTGGTAGAAGGCATTTGTAAGTGATTCAGCGGCTTGAGTACTGTTTTCCGCCTCGGGGCCTTAAAGGAGACCACACTAGTCTTTAGAAGTGTGAAGTTGGCTTTTGAGAAGTTCTTTACTGTGGTCTTTTATTTCAGGTGGGGTGGGATGAGGACCTCCAGCGAGATTAGTTTGTGATCTGATCTCACCAGTGAGGGGTATACTTCGGTGTTGAACATTGTGCTCCCATGTTCGTGATGATGAGATCAAGTATGTTATCTCCTCTTGTGGGAATGGTGACTAGTTGTTCCATGGCATTTGAGTTTATGAATTCCAGGAACTTTTGGGCTAGGGTGTTTGGGCTTGAGTAGTGTTCCCAGTCTATATTTGGGTAATTGAAGTCACCTAGTATGATGGTGTTTGGTGATACATTTATCCCCTCTAGTGTTTTCAGGAAGGCCATGTGAGGTTCCTGAGTTTGTGAGGGTGGCCTGTAACATGCTACAATTTGCAGAGCAGTCTTGCCTACGGTTAATTGCACCTGGATGGTCTCCGATGCATCATGCGTTGCCACCAGTCTTGAGGTGTGGGTGTCCTTGATGAATATGGATACCCCCCCTCCTTTCTTGGTATTTTCCTGATTTTGGGGCTGGAACGCATGATATGAGGTAAAACCTGATAGCTGGGGTGCTCTCAGGAGCCTTGAACCAGGTTTCTGTCACAGCACAGACATCGATGTTCTCCATACTGAGAAGGGCCTCGAGTGCATGCATTTTGAGATTTAGACTTCTGGCATTGAGCAGCATTACCCTTAGTCTTTTTCCCTTTGTGTGTTCTAGGGTGGTAGGTTTAGAATTTGAGCCTTGCCTAAAAAGGCACTATGGGGTGTCAAGAGCCTTTGCCAATATCCGGTATCTCAGGTGTGACAGGTGCAAGCCGTCCCTTGCGAAACAGCGTGGCTTGTCCAGCATGTCATCCCAGGCAGACGGATACTGGATCCCCTTTGAATGACACCAGTGTTTAAGCCAATTGTTAAAGCTGATCATCTTATCTCTGTATTGTGGCATCATTCTTGGTGAAGGTAGGATACTGCTCAAGGTCAGGGTCATACCTGCCTGGGCTACATAATCAGAGAGCTCCTCAATATCTCTTTTCATGTAGTCCAAGGAGGTACGTCTCAGGTCGTTTACACCAGCGTGGACAATGACTGAGTCATATTTGTACCTGCTGTTGAGAGACCTGAGTGCTTGCGTTATGTGGCGGATTCTAGCGCCCGACAGACAGCTTACTGTGACCTTCTCCTTACTCAGTCTGGTGAGCGGACGTCAGTGTGTCTGACTATGGAGTCACCAATGACTAGTGTGTCTGGCATTGTGTTTGGCCTTAAGGGCTGTGACTGTTTGACACTCTGACTGTGAGGTCTATGTGTTGCAGGTGTTGTGTTCTGAGGTGGTGGTTGTTTGGGTGTCTGCTTTGGTGGCCTCTGCTGTTTTGGTAGATTTTGATCAGAGCCTCCGAGTATGTCTTTGTGTGTTTATGTGTATGATTTGAGGTTGTAATGGTACTATGTGAGACTGGGTCTATAGTGTGTGTGGTAACCTTCTCCTCCTGACTGGTCTTGCCAGTCCTATGTTGAGAGAGCTCAGCCTCCAGTTTGGCCGTATAGTTGCATCTCTCGCATGTATTTGTGTTTTGTGGGAGGAGGAGAGGGTTGTCTGTGTACATGAGGCAATTGTAACATTGCCTCAATATTCCCAGGTTCACCAGCTGAGCAGGAGAGGACACTAGCAACTGATCCCTCGACATGCTAGAAGGATAGACAAAAACTTTAAAAAGATTCCGGGGATGTGGGTGACCGAGAAATGGGGGTTGCCTTTTGGGGTGCTATCTATAAGAGTGTCGTATCAAGGTAATAAGTACTGTAGGAGCAAGTGCTAGGTTTAACAGATAGAGAATAGTCTACTTAGAGTCAAGTAGAGATGATCTTTTAGTTGTAGGATACTGATTAGATCAGTAGTATAGGTCGAGGAAGGTAGTTTCAAGGGAAAATTTGAAGAGTGGACTTTAGGTAGCCCGAATAGTTTGAACCTGCTTAACCGGAGCTGCCCTAGTGTGCAACAGTGGCAACTCCGCGCTAAAGCGTGCTTTATAGCAGGGGGCTGGAAAAGACAGGAAATGACCCAAAATGGCCAATAAACTACAAGTTACTGCCTTAAACCACTCCTCTGAGGACAACAGGCAGCTCAGTACTCCCTACTCCCACTAGTGAGTAAAGAAACTACCCCTTGACCAAACAAGGAAAATGGAGAAAACAGGAACCAAGACAAAGCCCAGGGATCAGCAAAATCTGGTCTCTGGAACACTAGTTAGGAAAGTATGGAAAGCAAGGATATGTTTTTTTGTTTTTTTCAAGTTTTTTTTTACAGAAAAGCAGAAAACACAATAAATGCTATGATTTTCGATTAAATGCTATCAAAAGCTAGTACACTTGAGTGTATTAACCTGTAGTTTAACTTTTAGGCAAAACTTAAACTAGCAAGTGCAGTAAACAGTTTTAGCTTATAAACACAGAAAAAACACTGCAAACTTTGATAAAATAAGCAGAAACAGTAGTCGAAAGGCACAAAATGTCGAAAAAAGCCAAGAAAAATACTTAAAATCTGGAAAGGTAGTCTTTTCTGGTCTCTGCTGCTAGAGGAACACTGCTGGCCACCACGAGGAGCTGTGCTGAGTTCTCAATAGCTGGAAAAGCCCGCCAAAGCGTGCTTTATAGCAGGGGGCTGGAAAAGACAGGAAATGACCCAAAGTGGCCAATAAACTACAAGTTACTGCCTTAAACCACTCCTCTGAGGACAACAGGCAGCTCAGTACTCCCTACTCCCACTAGTGAGTAAAGAAACTACCCCTTGACCAAACAAGGAAAATGGAGAAAACAGGAACCAAGACAAAGCCCAGGGATCAGCAAAATCTGGTCTCTGGAACACTAGTTAGGAAAGTATGGAAAGCAAGGATATTTTTTTTGTTTTTTTCAAGTTTTTTTTACAGAAAAGCAGAAAACACAATAAATGCTATGATTTTCGATTAAATGCTATCAAAAGCTAGTACACTTGAGTGTATTAGCCTGTAGTTTAACTTTTAGGCAAAACTTAAACTAGCAAGTGCAGTAAACAGTTTTAGCTTATAAACACAGGAAAAACAGTGCAAACTTTGATAAAATAAGCAGAAACAGTAGTCGAAAGGCACAAAAAGTCGAAAAAAAGCCAAGAAAAATACTTAAAATCTGAAAAGGTAGTCTTTTCTGGTCTCTGCTGCTAGAGGAACACTGCTGGCCACCACGAGGAGCTGTGCTGAGTTCTCAATAGCTGGAAAAGCCCGCCAAAGCGTGCTTTATAGCAGGGGGCTGGAAAAGACAGGAAATGACCCAAAATGGCCAATAAACTACAAGTTACTGCCTTAAACCACTCCTCTGAGGACAACAGGCAGCTCAGTACTCCCTACTCCCACTAGTGAGTAAAGAAACTACCCCTTGGCCAAACAAGGAAAATGGAGAAAACAGGAACCAAGACAAAGCCCAGGGATCAGCAAAATCTGGTCTCTGGAACACTAGTTAGGAAAGTATGGAAAGCAAGGATATTTTTTTTGTTTTTTCCAAGTTTTATTACAGAAAAGCAGAAAACACAATAAATGCTATGATTTTCGATTAAATGCTATCAAAAGCTAGTACACTTGAGTGTATTAGCCTGTAGTTTAACTTTTAGGCAAAACTTAAACTAGCAAGTGCAGTAAACAGTTTTAGCTTAGAAACACAGAAAAAACAGTGCAAACTTTGATAAAATAAGCAGAAACAGTAGTCGAAAGGCACAAAAAGTCGAAAAAAGCCAAGAAAAATACTTAAAATCTGAAAAGGTAGTCTTTTCTGGTCTCTGCTGCTAGAGGAACACTGCTGGCCACCACGAGGAGCTGTGCTGAGTTCTCAGTAGCTGGAAAAGCCCGCCAAAGCGTGCTTTATAGCAGGGGGCTGGAAAAGACAGGAAATGACCCAAAATGGCCAATAAACTACAAGTTACTGCCTTAAACCACTCCTCTGAGGACAACAGGCAGCTCAGTACTCCCTACTCCCACTAGTGAGTAAAGAAACTACCCCTTGACCAAACAAGGAAAATGGAGAAAACAGGAACCAAGACAAAGCCCAGGGATCAGCAAAATCTGGTCTCTGGAACACTAGTTAGGAAAGTATGGAAAGCAAGGATATTTTTTTGTTTTTTTCAAGTTTTTTTTACAGAAAAGCAGAAAACACAATAAATGCTATGATTTTCGATTACATGCTATCAAAAGCTAGTACACTTGAGTGTATTAGCCTGTAGTTTAACTTTTAGGCAAAACTTAAACTAGCAAGTGCAGTAAACAGTTTTAGCTTATAAACACAGAAAAACAGTGCAAACTTTGATAAAATAAGCAGAAACAGTAATCGAAAGGCACAAAAGTCGAAAAAGCCAAGAAAAATACTTAAAATCTGGAAAGGTAGTCTTTTCTGGTCTCTGCTGCTAGAGGAACACTGCTGGCCACCACGAGGAGCTGTGCTGAGTTCTCAATAGCTGGAAAAGCCCGCCAAAGCGTGCTTTATAGCAGGGGACTGGAAAAGACAGGAAATGACCCAAAATGGCCAATAAACTACAAGTTACTGCCTTAAACCACTCCTCTGAGGACAACAGGCAGCTCAGTACTCCCTACTCCCACTAGTGAGTAAAGAAACTACCCCTTGACCAAACAAGGAAAATGGAGAAAACAGGAACCAAGACAAAGCCCAGGGATCAGCAAAATCTGGTCTCTGGAACACTAGTTAGGAAAGTATGGAAAGCAAGGATATTTTTTTTTGTTTTTCAAGTTTTTTTACAGAAAAGCAGAAAACACAATAAATGCTATGATTTTCGATTAAATGCTATCAAAAGCTAGTACACTTGAGTGTATTAGCCTGTAGTTTAACTTTTAGGCAAAACTTAAACTAGCAAGTGCAGTAAACAGTTTTAGCTTATAAACACAGAAAAAACAGTGCAAACTTTGATAAAATAAGCAGAAACAGTAGTCGAAAGGCACAAAAAGTCGAAAAAAAGCCAAGAAAAATACTTAAAATCTGAAAAGGTAGTCTTTTCTGGTCTCTGCTGCTAGAGGAACACTGCTGGCCACCACGAGGAGCTGTGCTGAGTTCTCAAGGTCCTCCTAAAAGTCAGACAAGAGAAACCAAAGATGATACTAATTGTCCTGGACTGGCCCCGCCAATACTGGTACCCAATCCTAAGGAACTTATCTCAATACCCAGCTTGGACCTTGCCTCAAAGACCACAGCTACTGTCCCAGCAAAACAATCAGATCCTGCGCAATCAACTACAGACTCTGAACCTGGCAGCATGGCTGATCATGTAGTCATACAAACAACACCCCTCAGTAAAGCTGTGATGGATGTCATTTTGGAAGCCAGAAGGCCTAGTACTAGAAAATCTTATGCTGACAAATGGAAGAGATTCTGTGCTTGGAATCAAGCACAAGGAACTGATGCAGCAGAACCAAATATTCCTCAGATATTGCAATACTTAACTGAGATGCTTGACAAAGGCCTATCTTTCTCATCAATTAAAATCCATGCCTCTGCCATTTCGCTCATTACAATACAGAGCCACCAATCTTTTCTCATCCTTTACTAAAGCAGTATCTTAGAGGAACCAAAAATTTAAGGCCTCCTAGAAGATCACCATTGCCTGCATGGGACCTCAATTATGTGTTGGAAAAACTCACCCTGCCTCTATTTGAACCAGCTGATACTGCTGATATAAAGTTCTTATGGAAGACAGCTCTGCTACTAGCAATTACTTCAGCAAGAAGAGTTTCAGAGCTACAGGCCCTCATGGCTATAGAGCCTTTTATCATATTTTACCCAGACAGAGCATCTCTGATGACAAATCCTACTTTTATGCCTAAGGTGGTTTCCAGTGTGGCTCTTAACCAAACAATTCATCTGCCAACCTTTTATCCAAATCCGCAGAACAAGGGGGAGAGAATTCTGCATTCCTTGGACGTACACAGACAGCTAAGATTCTACTTAAGCAGGACTAAAGCTCTAAGAAAAACTGAGCAATTACTAGTGACATATGCTGCAGGATGAGAGGGCAAGGCTATTTCAAAGCAGATATTTTCAAAGTGGATAAGCCACTGCATCCGTTTCTGCTACTTACACCATGGTAAACCTGTGCCCAAGGGCATTAGGTCTCATTCCACCAGAGCTGCAGCTACTTCAGCAGCCTTTCTAAGGGGAGTACCAACCAAAGACATTCTAGAGGCTGCTACTTGGAGTTCTGTTCACACTTTTACAAGGCATTATCATTTGCCTCTTTACTCTAAATCCAGAGCTGGCTTTGCCACTGCAGTTTTGCAGGGCCTTATAGTCGCTCCTAATGCTGTTTAGCTCCAGCCCCCCAACCATAGCTTTGGGATTCTACCCAAATGTAATGACTGCAACAGTGAAACACGAAGGACATAGTACAGTTGTGTACACTTATCATAAATGTAGGTGTTCGAGTGTATTCACTGTAGCAGTCCAGGTTACCCTCCCGCCATCCCCCTGTTTTTTTTTTTTTTGCTACCTTTTTGGGGGCACCTGACATCGGGGGCAAGAAAAACTAAAGAAATGGCGTCTGCTGCATGTGTTATACCCCTGACGACCTGACGTCATGGAAGAGGAGACAGCAACCGACGCAGGACCCAAGACTTTGGAATTCAGGCCGACTGAGGGCAACCTGCCAGTAGATTACCCAAATGTAATGACTGCAACAGTGAATACACTCGATCATCTACATTTATGGTAAGTGTACACAACTGCACTTTCCACACCATGTAATTGCTTCCTGTTTTGGGGGCTCCTGACATCTGGGGCAAGAAAAACTGATGTAATGGCGTCGGCTGCATGTTTTATACCCCTGACGTCATGGAAGAGGTGACAGCATCTGACGCAGAAATCCCAAGACTGTGGTATTCGGGCCTACTGAGGGATACCTTCAGGCAGATAACCCAATTGTGATGACTGCAACAGTGAATACACTCGAACATCTACATTTATGGTAAGTGTACACAACTGTACTTTGTTACATCTTTTTCTTTCGGTGTTATGGTTATGTTTATATTTTCCAAACCTAGCTTGGAGTTAGTGAACTTAATCAGAGGTGAAGCAGTGATCAAGGGCATTTATGGGTAAAGGGAGAAGCTCAAAATTCAGATCCTAGACTGAGAAAAAAGTGGCTGAGTCGCATCCGAAGATTGGATCCGAACCTATTCATTGAGGAAGAATGAAAATGGGCAACACAGATGCATAGTTATGGTAAGTACATAACTTAAATTTCCTCAAGAAAACTCCACTTGCACACAGATCCCAGAATCCAGATTTTTCCCAGTCTTCTTTAGTTATCAATAAAGTCAAGATTGCGGGAGCCATGTCAGACTCAAAGCCAGTCACAAGTGGTGTCCCACAGGGCTCTGTCCTGGGACCCCTCTTGTTCGGCATTTACTTCTCAGATGTGAAAGCAAACATGGGAGGGTTGTGGCTGACAAAGTTCGCAGATGACTGCAAACTAGGCGCCATAGTCGATACACCAGCTGACACATACATCCTACAGAAAGGCCTCACCGAAACGGACAACTGGTGCCGGAATCACGGCCTTAAACTGAATGCCAAGAAATGTATAGTCATCCCCCTTGGGAAAAACAAAATACCCACAAATTATCACATAGACAGTAACCCACTGAGTACTGAAAAAGTAATCAGAGACCTGGGGACCCAAGTTGATAGTGACCTCTCATTTGGCACCCACGTTGCCAAAGTGGTTAGAAAGACTTTCTACCTTGCCCACCTTATCATGAAGGGGTTCACATCCAGATCAAAGGAGGTCATCGTGCCCTGTACTCCTCCCTTATCAGGCCCATGATTGAGTACAATGCCCCATTTGGTATGTACCTCACCCGGCACTTACAACAGCTGGAGAGACCCCAGAAGTACCTCACCAAGAGGATCAAGGGTTTCCAACATATGTCATATGCTGCCAGGCTAAAGAAACTCCAGCTCTATTCAGTAGCATACCGCCTGCTCAGAGGTTATCTGTGCCTGACATACAAGGCCATGTCCAACCAGGAATTGATGGACATGCTCCACCTCAAAAAATCAATATCCATAAGAACCACGAGAGCCAAAGATTTAAACCTCAGTACAAACATGAATAGAACATGCTGGAGGGACAGATTCATAACTCAGAGGCTTCCCATACTCTGGAACAAAATCCCAGTCCATGTTAGGCAGAGCCCCTCACTGACTCTCTTCAAGAGAAATCTTGACGAGTGGATGGGAGATCGTAGGTTTACCCCGGGGGTCAGCCCTGTATCGCTACTTAACAGAGGCACAGTAAACTAATTTTAATAAGTAAAGGGGTCTTCAATGTGTCACTACTAGACAAAAGCACAGTATTCTAAATTTATTCTATACACCTTAGTACCACTACATGGGGTGGCGAAAGCCACATCTCTAGGGCTAGGCTTGCAAATGCCTCAGGGCAGATAGCCTAATACTAAACTATGAAACTATTATATCCTACTTTCTCTCTCAAAAAATTAAAGAAAAAAGACACTGAGAAATGTATTGATGAAATCCTTACAGATGCCTGTTCAGGTGCAGACGACTTGCAGCTTTGGTTTACCTGCTGGTCAAGCACATACTTATTTTACTACAGCACCTCTACAGTTTCTACCTATTGAATGCTAACACATTGGAGGTGAGCAGTACTCCTATGCAAAGAACACATACTCACTCCATTCTAACGGCTTTACAATATCTGCCTAACCATATTATGCCAACACTTGGAGAGCTATACTCCCTGTGCAGAAGAACATATACTCACTACTCTGTATTTCTTCTACAATCTCTAACTACATAATGGAAACACTTTGGAAGGGAGCGATACTTGTATGCATAGAATGCCATCTGAGACACTTCAGCACCTCTCCAATCTCTTGCTACATAATGCCAACATTTCGAAAGTGAGCAATTGTAAGATCCATCCCTGAAACCACAAAGCCACATTCAACAAATGATTTAGGACCTCGGATAAAATCACTGGAGGGGGGGGGACCCAATATATTTGTGATTACAAGAATGCATCCCAAAATATACAATGCTATATATTAGAAACTGTTTCTGGTCAGGAAGAAGTACAGTGACAGATTTACAATGAACAAGATCTTAGTCATCAGCTTGACTGGCTACGTATGTTTTGACCTAACTAAAGTGTTTGATCTAATAAATCCTATACTAATGTTGTACTAGCTTATCACAGCAGCTGGAAATGCACACACTGTATTATGGTTTAGGGACTTCGTATGCTTGTCATTCTTCTGACAATAAAACCTATAGATAGACTTTGCCAGTGAAACCATTTCCATTTTTTTCAAAGAAGAATGGTTGAGAGATACTGTTCTAGTCAGCTACTGTAATTTAACAGTACCTTAGACTTTATCCAGAAACTGATGTTGGAAGATGGAGGTGATCAGGAAGAAGGCACTGAAAGTGGTGAGTAAGTGGGAGACCAGAAAGCATTAGTTCACTGAAGATAAGTGTAGACATGTGAAAAATGGCTCTGCAAAAAATAAAGTGGTTGAGAAAGACTGGAATTCTGTTGACTTTTATCTTGTGGGTGAACTGTAAAGCATATAACCCACTTTGTCATTAATGTTTAGAAGGAAACTGAAGGTCACTGTAAGCTGCCTGTCGGGTGCCAGGATCCGCCACATAACACAAGCACTCAGGTCACTCCAAAGCAAGTACAAATATGACTCCGTCATTGTCCATGCTGGTGTGAATGACCTGAGACTTACCTCCCTGGACTACATGAAAAGAGACATAGAGGAGCTCTCTGATCATGTAGCCCAGGCCAGTATAACCCTGACCTTGAGTAGCATCTTGCCCTCACCAAGAATAATGTCACAGTATAAAGACAAAATGATAAATTTTAACAATTGGCTAAAGTATTGGTGTCATTCAAAGGGGATCCAGTGTCTGTCAGCCTGGGATGACATGCTCGAAAAGCCACGTTGCTTCGCTAGGGACGGCTTGCACCTGTCACCCCTGGGCTTTCAAATACTGGCTAAGGCTCTTGCCACCCCCATAGTGCCTTTTTTAGGCAAGGCTCAAAAGACAAACCCACCTCCATAGACAACACAAGGAAAAAGAACCTAAGGGTAATGCTGCTCAGCGCCAGAAGTCTAAACCTCAAGAGGCACGCACTCGAGGCTCTCCTCAGTATGGAGAATATCGATATCTGTGCAGTAACAGAAACCTGGTTCAAGGCTTCCGAGAGCACCCCAGCACTACCAGGTTATACCTTATACCATGCTTTTCGGCCCCAAAACTCGGACTGAACCACAAAAGGAGGGGGAGTATCCATATTCATCAAAGATGCCCACACCTCCAGGTTAGTGGCACTGCACGAAGCATTGGAGACCATCCATGTGTAACTAACAGTGGGCAAAACTGCCTTTCAGTTTGTAGCCTGCTACAGACCACCCTCCCAAACTCAGGAATCCCACTCGGCTTTCCTGAGAACACTGGAGAATATGAAGGTCTGTCCAAACACCATTATATTGGGTGACTTCAACTACCCCAACATAGACTGGGAGCACTACTCAAGCCCCAACACCCTCGCCCAATGGTTCCTAGAATTTATAAACTGAAATGATATGGAACAACTGGTCACCACTCCCACAAGAGGGGAAAACATATTGGACCAGATCATCACCAACATGGGGACTCTGTTCCATACCAGAGATATACCCCACATTGGTAAGATCTGATCAGAAATTAATCTCACTGGACATCCATATCCCATCCCCACCCTCAGCCAAGGAAACCACGGTGAAGAACTTCTCAAAAGCAACCTTCACACTTCTCAAAACCGAGGTGGAATCCTTCAAAGCACCCGGGCCAGTGGAAAATACAGCCCAAACCACGGAATCCTTTACAAACGCATTCTATGGACACCTTCAGGAATGCATGGATCGTGCAATCCCAAATAAAACCAAGACTTACTCCTCCAAAGGCAGGAGACTTGTCTGGTGGACCCCAGCCATAAATAAGCTATACAACAGAAGGAGGAAGCTACTACATGATAGAGCAAAATCCCAAAAAGGGAAGGCATCTCTGAGCAAGAAACTACGATCCCTCATAAAATCATCTAAGGCCAGCTTCGAAAGAAAAATTGCACAAGACGCTAAAGATAATCACAAGGCCTTCTTTAGTTATGTCAGGAACCTGGGTGGCAACTCCCAGATATGCTCTGAGTTAGTGCAGAATGACCAAAAATACACTGAACCCACAGACATTGCCAACATCCTGGCAGACAGGTTCAGTGCAAACCCCCCCCCCTTCCCCCCCAAAAGAGCAAATGTCTATCCCAACAGAATGTAGCCTCCCTGACATCACAGATGCACAGGTGAGAGCTGCCCTCTCCAAAGCAAAAAACACAGCATCAATGGGACCAGACGGTGTCCCAGGCTGCATCTTACACGAGCTCCAAAAAGAACTGAACCCTCACATAAAGTCACTGTTCAATCTCAGCCTTACTACAGGAAATGTACCCAAGGAATGGCGTACAGCAACAGTGGTCCCACTCCACAAAGGTGGTGCCACAACGGACCCCGGAAACTATCGCCCTATAAGCCTGACTAGCCTGGTCTGCAAAGCTATGGAGCGTATCATCATGGAACTCCTAAACAAAGACATTGGGAACCTCCAAACACTGGATCCTACCCAATTCAGCTTTGTTAAGGGCAGATCTTGCCTCTTGAACCTGGCCGACTTCTTTGAAATAGTCACCAAAGCCATAGATGAAGGGAAGGTAGTCCACACAGCCTACCTGGACCTCGCAAAAGCCTTCGATACAATACCCCACTCTGGCATCATAAATAAGTTCACCAGCTTAAATATCAACCCCTATGTCACAAGATGGATTGCAAACTGGCTCAGGGATAGAACCCACATGGTCAGAATTGCAGGTGCCATGTCAGACTTTAAACCAGTTACAAGTGGCATCCCACAAGGCTCAGTCCTGGGACCTCTCTTGTTCGGTATATATTTCTTTGAGGTACAGGCTAACACGGGAGGACTATGGCTGACCAAGTTTGCAGATGACTGCAAACTGGGTGCCATAATTGACTCGCCGACTGACACAAGCATCCTCTAAAAGGGTCTCACAGAGACGGATAACTGGTGCCGGAGCCATGGCCTAAAGCTAAATGCCAAAAAGTGCACAGTCATCCTCTTTGGGGAAAAAAAAGTGCCCACAAATTACCACATAGTTGGTATTCCATTAAGTACGGAAGAAGTAATTAGGGATTTGGGGACCCAAGTAGATGGCAGTCTCTCCTTTGACAATCACGTTGCCAAAGTGGTTATAAAGACCTTCTATATAGCCCACCTTATCACAAAATGGTTCACATCTAGATCAAGAGAGGTCATTGTGCCGCTCTACTCATCACTCATCAGGCCCATAATTGAATACAATGCCCCATTTGGGATGTACCTTACCCGACACCTGCACCAACTGGAAAGACCCCAAAAGTACCTCACCAAGAGGATCAAGGGACTCAAAACAGATGCCCTACGCAGTTAGGCTAAAGAAACTCCAGCTCTACTTGGTTGCTTACCGCCTACTCAGAGGCGATCTGTGCCTGACGTATAAAGCCATGTCCAACCCAGAATTAATGGACATGCTCCACCTCAGGAAATCCAAATTCCTTAGAGCTACACGCTCCAGGGACTTAAACCTCAGCACAGAAATAAATAGGACATGCTGGAGGGACAGATTCATATCCCAGAGGCTCCCCTCACTCTGGAACAAAATCCCAATCCATGTTAGGCAGAGCCCCTCAATGACCCTCTTCAAGAGAAATCTTGACGAGTGGATGGGAGATCGTAGGTTTACCCTTGGGATCTCTTCTGTGTCCCTGGGATCTCTTCTGTGTCCCTACTAGACAGAGGTACAGTAAACTAACCTTAAAAAGGCTATCTTCTGTGACCCTACTATACAGAGGCACAGTCAACTAATCTAAAAGGGTGGCGAAAGCCAAACAGACTCTGGCTAGGTTTATAAATGCCCTATGGCAGATAGCCTAGTATCAACCTATGAAACTATGAATGAAGAAGTAACTGCAGATAAAACCATTTTTTATCTTAATATTTTTAAAATTCATTATGTAATTCATGTTACAGCTGTTTTGTATAGTTTGTAGTCAGTATTACTTTAAATGGGAAGTGGGGTGAGTCTTATCAGTGACTGCTGTGTATGTTAAAGGTGTTAAATCAAGCATGTACTTTTAGTTGTAAGATGCACAAGTTTCAGAAACAAGTTAAAGTTAATATAATGTTGTGATCTTGGGCTGCTGTGGTGGGGTGGGCTGTAAAAGTGTATTGATATATTTAGAATTAAGATGATAATTTGTTTTGCTTTTACAAGAGGTGCTTGTCTTCTTGATGTTCTCGGTTTAAGCTGTAGACAATATTAAAGCATATAGACCTGAAAAATAAGACAATGATGAAAGTCATGGAAAATGGTAGATCTGAAGTAGGATATTCATTTGTCTGCAACCTGTGGGTTATGGATCCGATATCGGATCCGAACCGGCATGGTTTTCCAGCTATGGATCCAAGCTCTCAGCTCCTCCCCTCACCCATAATGCCCTGCTCTACCCTCATGACCTCAGATCTCGTTTGCCGCGCTGGTGACTGGATTTGTATTCATAGCTCTCAGCTAAGTGGTTATTTCTTACCTGTTAAATCAGAAAATTTAAAGTTTTTTGTGTATTTCTGTGTGAAAGTTTAGGTTTCCCTCTTTGATAGTTTTATTTAGAGTTAAATTAAGTAATTTTTCCCTCCCCTCGCTGTTGCGTAGAGTGTGTGTTGGGCCTGTGTGTCTGTATTTGTTTAAGTTACTTTTAGTAGCTTTATAGATTTGAATGGCTGATCAGCCCAAATCTATTTTTCAAAATGCTCGAGTGTGGCCATAAGCTCTCACCGCTGATGGCCACACTCGGTGTGTTAAGTGTCTCGGGGTTGAACACCTCACATCTGGTTGCTCCATTTGTGCAGGGTTCAACCCCAGGGCACTGAGGAGCGGAGGTCCAAGCTTGTCTTGGCGGGTCTTTACCGCCAGACTCGGCTCCGCCTCCGCTCCTTCGGGAACGACTGTGGCTACGGTTGTTCCCCTGTGGCACCCTCCTGCTCCTGGGACTCAACCTCCCGTTTCTGGAGAGGAGAGGGATGCTAGAAAAAAGGACCGGAGGGAGAAGCACCACAAGCGGCGGGCCGAGACCTCTGTTTCGGCCCGCCAGCCAAGCGGCTTCTCCCGGCTCCGTTGTCGGCTCGGTCTCCTCCTTCTCGGCTCCGGTCCCCTGTGTGCTTTTCACCGGGTCCTGAGGAGGAGGAGACCCGATCTCCGTCGAGGCTATCGAGGAGGCACTCCAGGCCTACCTCGGTAGCCTCGTCGAGATCTACATATAGCCTTTCTGATGCTGATCTGGACGGATGATGAGAAGGTTCATCCAGGCCCAGATGCAGATGGGAGTGCTCTTGCCTCCCCCTCTGGGGAGCTCAACACCCTTTTAAGCCTATTGCTCCTTCTCCGACCCGCTATCCGGGTTCGGAGCAGCTGGAGCCGAGCAGCCGAGCCGGGGTGGGTCGGCGCCGATAGTACTTGGTACCGGATCCGACCCTGCCCTCGAGTGCGTCGGATCCGACCTCTCGGAGCCTGGATCCGAGCCTCAGATCCGGGGATCAGTGCTCCTTCGGCGCCCGTCTGTGTCGGAGCGTACTGTCGCCGGATCCAGCGCCGGGCGCCGGCTCCGTCCACTCTTCGGATCCGAGGGGAGCCGATTGTCGGATCCTTTGGTCGAGGTCGGCTCCCCTTCGGCTTTTGATGTAGTGGAGAGGGCTCTGTTGAGGGTCTCCGGACCCCGGCACTTGTTCCGGCTCCGTCCAGCGCTCCCTCTGCACTGGGCCAGGCTTCCACCATCCGGCCCCTGGGACAGCCCGTTTCTGTGCCCCAAGTTGCTCCTATGGAGCAAATTGCTGCTGAGGACTCCTCTGACAGCCCCCAGAGGATGTCCCTCGCAAGCATACGTGCAAAAGGAGGCACATTGACTCCCCGAGTCTCTCACAGAAGACACGGACTTGGAGGAAGGGAAGGCTCCCCACGGTCACCCCGAGGATGTCTCATTTGGAGACATCATGGAAATGCTCCGTATAAGGGGGGTGGTCTGCCCCAAGTCTTCCTCGGACGAGTCCGTGTTCTTGGAGGCATTTGAAGCGGGCCCGTCTACCTCTTGGGTGTCCCCCCCTGCCGACCCCCTGGTGGACCTTATTACCACCAGGGCGTGGAAGGAACCGGACACCGTGGAGCCAATTCCCAAGAGACCGGATTGGATCCTTAGTCCGCCATCCGACCGGGCCCATTGGAGTAAGGGGCCTCCAGTAGATGCCATGTTGACGGCGGCCACAAAGAGGGAACTGGCTCAGGAGAGTCCCTCAGTCCACCCACCGAGCAAGGAGTCTCGGATGATGGACCGCTTGGGGAAGCGGATGTTTAGTTCGGCGACCTTCTCGGTAAGGGCTGAACTATTTGGCACATGTGATTAGGATGCAGCGAGATCTTATTAAAGAATACGCTGCATCCCCGAGTCCATTTCGGAGGAGGACAGAGTTCTGCACTCCACCCGTATGGCCACTCTTAGGTCAGTTACTAATACTTCTATGCGGCTACTCTCCCATGCAACGGAAGGCGCGCTAGAGCTGCGGGACAGGACTGGTCACTAGACGCCAGGCCTGGCTCCGTCACTGCGATTTTTCTGAGCCCTTCAAAGCGTCGTTTGAACGCCTTTGATGGTTCTGCTCTGTTTGGCAAGACCGTTCGAGACGTTGACCCAGAGCGAAAGGACGGAAGACGCTGTCTGCCGTCGGAATCCGCTTCTCTGCACCCCAGAGGCCCTATTCTAGGAACCAAAAGGGTCAGAAGAAGATGTGGTTCCGAAGTCGCAGCAGTCCCAGCCTGCTCCGGACAACCAGTCCTTCCGTGGCAGAGGAGGACAGGGAGGACGCCCTAGAGGCAGAGGGCTCCCAGAAACTTCGGGTCCAGGGAACCTTTCTCTGAACGGCCCGCAGCAACCCTGAGGGGTTGCCCGACTGCTCTACTCTGGAGGCAGTCGGGACGTTCCGGGGCACCTAGCGGCATGGGAGTCCATAACATCGGACCGCTGGGTTCTCCAAATCATATCCAGAGGATATCGCATTCCTTTCCTTTCCTTCCAAAGTTGAAGTCCTCCCAGGCGTCCCACCCGGTCAACGGGAGGCCGCTTTGGCAGAAATTGGCCATCTGCTAAAGAAAAGAGCCATCCAGCCCGTTCCCCAGACCAGATCGGATCAGGGTTCTACTCCAGATTCTTTTTAGTGCCAAAAAGACGGGGAACTAAGACCAATCCTAGACCTCTCTCTCTTGAATCTGGCAGTCCCCAAAGAAAAATTCGAATGGTCACTCTGCAATCTATTCTCCCCTTCTGGGAGAAAATCACTGGATGTGCTCGGTAGACCTCAGGGCCGCGTACTACCACATCCTGGTGGCCAGGCGCTCCAGGAGGGTTCTCCGCTCGGCTGGGAGCCAGTCACTACCAATTCCGGGTCCTTCCCTTTGGTCTCACCACAGCCCCCAGGGTGTTCACCAAAGTATTAGCAGTGGTAACGGCCCACCTGAGGCTTCAGGGGGTGCAGGTCTTTCCCTACCTGGACGACTGGCTTCTTACCGCCCCAACAAGGCATCTACTTCTATTGGCGCGAGACTCCTTTCTCCATCTTGCTCCCTTTCTGGGCATCACAATAAATACAAAGAAATCCAACCTGGCGCCCACTCAGCTCTTAGATTTTATAGGGGCCAGGCTAGACACAAGGAGTTTACGAGCCTTCCTCACTGCGGACAGAGTTCTAAATCTGCAGCTCCAGGTGCGGGCCATTCTCCATTCAAGTTCTGTTCCGGCAGAGTTGGTCCTGAGGGCTCTAGGGTCCATGGCATCGGCTATAGCACTTCTTCCTCTTGCCAGGCTCAATATGCGCATTCTACAGTGGACGCTCTTAGTACAGTGGTCATACCTTGCTCTCCCCTAGCATCATCCTATAGCGATCAGCAAGGCTTGCAAGCGGTCCCTGTTGTGGTGGCTCTACTCCCGGATCTCCACAAAGGCCGCCCATTTTGTGCTTCTCCCCTCTCGCCACGGTGACCACGGACGCCTCCGCCTCGGGTGGGGGCACTTTTGGGCCGGACCGTCCAAGGCACGTGGAGCGATTCAGAGACCTTACTGCATATCAATGTTCTAGAGATGAGAGCAGTGCTCTTAGCGTTGCTAGCACTTCAGGACTTTCTTCCCTTGGGAACAATTGCAATTCAATCGGACAACATGTCTGTTGTCTGGTACATCAACAAGCAAGGGGGAACAAGGTCTTACCCTCTTTGTCGAGAAGCCATGAGAGTTTGGGAATGGGCAATCTCCACCAACCGCTTTCTAATAGCAACGCACATTCCGGTCGGTCCAACATCCTAGCGGACAAGCTCAGTCGCACCATTCTGACCCCTTACGAGTGGTCTCTCAATTGTCAAGTAGCGAACGCATATTCGCACGGTGGGGAACCCTTCATGCGATCTTTTGCTTCTCCCTCAAACACCAAGTGCGACAGTTTTTCGCTCTAATACCTCCTCCGGAGGTACTCCAAGAGACGCTCTGGTGCATGCTTGGCCACCCGGTCTTCTGTATGCCTATCCACCCTTGCCTCTGATGCTCCAAGTTCTTCAGAAAGCCTCTCGGGTGGGTTGCAGAATGATTCTCATTGCTCCGTTCTGGCCTCGACAGATCTGGTTCCCCTTCCTAAGGTCTCACTCGGTGAATCCTCCTTGGATTCTAGATCCCATCCCGGATCTGATATCCCATCCATCCTGCATTCCTCCTCCGAATCTGGACAACCTGAAGCTGACCGCTTGGCTGCTCCAGTTCCACTCTTGATTAGGACTCGGTATTTCATCACCGGTTAAGGCAATTTTGGTGGCAGCTCATAAACCATCCACTAGAAAGGTTTACGAAGCAAGTGGAAACGTTTTTCTTTGTGGGCGGAGCGGCAAGGCCTGAATCCCTTCACGGTTCCTCTTCCTTTAGTGCTTGACTTTCTAACCACTCTCTTTAACGATGGTGCCAGCAGTTCCACAGTCAAAGTACAACTGGCGGCAATTTCTCACTATCACATTGGCCATGACTCTAATCCTCTTATGTCAGCCAAATTGTGTAAAATTTTTCTTAAAGGTACTTTTCTTCTCAGGCCCCTATAAAACAAGCAGTTCCTCCTTGGGACCTCTCTGGTCCTACAGGCCTTGACCGCCTCCTTCGAGCCAGCGGCTACGGTGGATCTCAAATTCTTGTCCTACAAGACAGCCTTTTGGTAGCCATTACATCGCCAAGAGAGTTTCTGAACTTCAAGCATTATCAGCTAAACCTCCTTACTTGGTATTTCATCCGGACCGTGTCTACCTCAGGACCAACCCGTCCTTTCTTCCTAAAGTCGCTTCTGAAGCAAACATCAATCAGTCCATTAACCTCCCTGTTTTCTTCCCTAAATATGAAAACAAAGGTGAATATAAGCTACATTCACTAGATGTTCACAGGCAACTTAGATTTTATCTGAACAGGACGGCTGGTCATAGGCAATCCGACCAGCTGTTTATTTCCTTTGCAAAATTCAATTTGGGCAAGCCAATCTCTAAAGTTTCTCTGTCCCGCTGGATTTCACAGTGCATCTTACTGGCTTATCAAGCTTCAGGAAGGCCCGCACCGGAGGGTGTTCATGCCCATTCAACCCGGTCAGTATCTACCTCGGCAGCCTTCAAGGCTAGGATTCCTCTAGATGATATTTGTGCAGCAGCCACGTGGGCTTCATCTCATACGTTTATTTCCCACTATAAGTTGGATCTTGCATCTAGGGGTAGAGCATCCTTTGGCTCCAGCGTGCTCGGAATATCCTTCCATGATGGCCGCCCAAGATTCAGGTAGCTGGGGACTCTGTCCCACAGGTTGCAGACAAATGAATATCCTACTTCAGATTTAGAAGTTATGTACTCACCATAACGTTCCATCTGAGTAGGTGTATTCATTTGTCTGCAACCATCCCGCCCTCCTATCCCCCTGGCCTTTCAGTTTCCTGCATATTCTATGTTACCCTTTTTAGGGTGTTGTTGCTTTGGCAAACTCGATCTGAGGTCATGAGGGTAGAGCAGGGCATTATGGGTGAGGGGAGGAGCTGAGAGCTTGGATCCATAGCTGGAAAACCATGCCGGTTCGGATCCGATATCGGATCCATAACCCACAGGTTGCAGACAAATGAATACACCTACTCAGATGGAACGTTATGGTGAGTACATAACTTCTAATTTTTTTGCCTCTGCAGAGTCATTAGGTTGTTTTTTTCCCCCACTAACAAATGTGTGTGAGAGACCAGAAGTTTGCAGGTGCCAGGCAGTTAACTTAGGGAAGTCTAAATTTGTGTTTCCAGTGAAATGTACAATGATTCTTTCCTGCATTTGCAGAGTTGTTACCTGTCTTTTTTTTCTCAGTGCTGACCTTTACTTAGACGGGAGCTTTCTTTGCATGCAAGCAGTTAATCTTGACAGTTCTTATCACTCTGCAGAGACAAATGTAAAGTTTAAAGTTTCAAGCAGTTTGATGACAAAATAAAGTTTGAAACTGTGGGAAATTTAGTAGTAGTAGCCTCCCCTGCACTTTTAGTACTTTAATGCATTTGATAAAACAATGCATAATCTTGTTTACTTATTCAGAGGTAGCCAGTGTACATTTTCTTACAGCTAAAAGTTAATGTTTACTGAAAGCAATCAAGCTATTTTTATATCTGGGCTGATAATTGAGACAAAAGAACATATAACAATTTGTGTACATGGGGCATAGGCTGTAGCAGGCTCCATAGCATGGGTAAGCTTAATATTAGATTAGGTGATGTCTGTGAGTGCAGCTGTTGATTTGGGGCAACTGCTCCTATCTACAGGGGAAAACTGTATTTGTTGAAAATGTACATTGTTTTGTGTGCTTTTTCCAAGCTAAAAGGAATAGTGGTTCAGAAAATTTTGTTTTCTTTTTTTATTTGAGTGTTTTCATTGAAGCAGAGATATACCTGTTACTCAGGCTGTGCTAAGAGACTGACTTTTACTGCCTGCTGTGATATTCAGAAAAGATAAGTGTTTATTCTCATTTTTCATCTGCACTTTTGATTTAATATCTCTGTAATCTGTACAACTGGTTTTCCCACCCATCCTGTTCTTATGGTGGTCTTATGTCTTGGTGGCTTTGAGTTGCCCGCCTCTGGTATAAAGTTGATACTGGACACTCCCCCCCCCCCGTCACATTACATCAGCTCATTCTACTGTTAATAATGAGAACTTAGCAAAGCCCCCCCCCTTTAGCTTCTGCATATTGAATTATCTCATTATCTTCTGCCTCTTCACTTTCTACTGAAAAACAAAAAAATAAAACTGTTTCCTACCTCTCCTTGAACTAGTGTAGCCAAGATACAGATTTGCTGTTTCCAGGATTATTTGTAAGCTCTTCATTTTTCCCTTAGATCTGCTAGTTCTCTACTCTCCTGCACTTTTATTAGTCTAGCACTTTAAACTATTCTCGGTGCCAGAAAGTCTGTTCTTCAAATTTTCCCTTAGAACTAGTTGGTTTCTCAGTAGTACCACTAAAATCTGAATTCCTGTGACTAGCACTTGCTCTAAAACCTGCTGGAAAGCACTAGGAAACCTTAAAGTGATACAAGCACTCAATTCTCCTTGTTTATTTGTTTGTGTCTTTCGGCTTTTCCCGGTTAGAGGTCGCCACAGCAGAACTCTGGTCTGTTAATGATTGACAGTTGATTTTTATGTACCGGCTTGCTAGGCCTGACGCACAACCTTCAACGAAGGTACGCCCATTCACACATGTCTCCACGCAGAAGATGCTCTAACTGAGAGCGTCTTACTGTGAGGCGACAACGCTACCGCAGCACCACCACCGCGTGTTACTCAATTCTCGTTGTTAATAAGGAGAAATTAATCATAGGCACTAAACAGTCTGTAATTGCAAAGTACCTTGCCAAGATAAGGAAAAACAGCTCTTGTACTTTACAAAAGAAACACTGAACCAGGCATGTCAAAGGGTCAGCTTCCGGTGATTTCTCCTATCCACCTGGTGAATCTCTGTGTACTGGGGCAATGCAGCAATTGCCTCATGTACACAGACCACCCTCTCCTCCTGCCACCCAGCACTACAACCTGCGAGAGATGCACCTACATAGCCAAACTGGAAGCAAAGATCTCTCCAGCCAAGATTGTGCTAGACAGTCTAGAGGAGAAGGTTAACACCTGCACTACACCTCAAACAACACAGAGCCTTTCAAAACTCATGGCACCAACATCCACACATAGTAACACTAAACCCACATATGTGTAGGCCCTTAACATTAACCTGCCCAAGCAACAAGAACCTCCGAAGCTGAAACTCAAACAAACACCAATCACAACCAAAGTGACACACAGCTCAAAACACCAGTGTGCAACGAAACAACAGCCCCTAAGGCAAGACAACGTACCCAACACTTTAGTCATAGGTGACTCTATACTCAGGCACACTGACGTCGCCACTCACCAGGCTGAACAAGGAGAAAATGATTGTCAGCTGCCTGTCGGATGCCAGGATCCGCCACGTAATGCATGCACTCAAGTCACTCCACAGCAAGTGCAAATACGACTCGATCATTGTCCATGTTGGAGTGAATGACTTGAGACGTACCTCCCCGGACTACATGAAAAGAGACACGGAAGAGCTCTCAGATCAAGTGGTCCAGGCAGGTATGACCCTAGCCCTGAGCAGTATCCTGCCTTCGCCCAGAATGATACCACAGCATAAGGGCAAAATTATTGACTTCAACAATTGGCTGAGTTTCTGGTGTCATTCAAAGGGGATCCAATATCTGTCTGCCTAGGATGACATGATCGACAAACCACGATGCTTTGCCAGAGATGGTCTGCACCTGTCACCCTTGGGATTTAGGTTACTGGCTAAGGCTCTTGCCACCCCTATAGTGCATTTTTTAGGCAAGGCTCAAAGGACAAAACCACCACCGTAGCAGATATAAGCTTGCAAAATCTGAAGGTAATGCTACTCAATGCTAGAAGTCTAAACCTCAAAATGCACTCTCTTGAGGCACTCCTAAAAATGGAAAACATAGATATCTGTGCCGTAACTGAGACCTGGTTAAAGGCTCCAGAGTGCACTCCTGCAGTACCAGGCTACAACTCTTGCCACACTTTTCAGCCACCAAACCAGGACCGAAGCACTAAAGGTGGAGGAGTGTCCATATTCACACCTCCAGGCTAGTTGCCCAGCACAATGCATTCGAAATTCTACAGGTGCAACTGACACTAGGTAAGACTTCAATCCAAATTGTAGCTTGCTACAGATCCCCTACCATGCCCCAAGATTCTCACTACACCTTTCTAAACATACTAGATAATATTAAGATGCAACCAAACACCCTAATACTGGGTCATATCAACTACTCTGCCATTAATTGGGAAAACTTCTCATGTATCAACACCTTTGCTCAATGGTTCTTGGAATTCATAAATTCCAATGCCCTGGACCCAGCTAATCCATAGTCCCGCCAGGTGCTCAAATATCTTAGACCTGGTCATTACCAAGATGGGAGATCGATGCTCCACACCAGTGGTCACCCCCTCTTTGGTCAGGTCTGACCATAAGCTAATCACCCTTGACATCCACATCCCACCCCCCAGTAGAGAAACCTCCATAAAAAACTTCTCCAAAGCCAACTTCATGCTACTCAAGTCAGAAGTGACAAACTTCATGACACCCATGCAGACGGGAACTGAAAGTTCGACCGCTGAATCCTACACCAAGACACTGTACGAGCACATCCACTCGTGATTCCAAACAGAACCAAGACGGTCTCCTCCAAAAAAAAGAACCCAATCTGGTGGTCCCCTGCCATAAACAAACTATACAACAGAAGGAAGAAACTGTTGCAGAAAAAGAGGAAAATCCCAGGATGCAAAAAACTCCCTTACCAGTCTCATTAAGAAGCTGAGATCCCTCATAAAATCCTCCAAAGCTAGTTATGAAAATAAAATTGCCAGAGATTCCAAGGACAACCACAAGGCATTCTGTAGTTATGGCAAGAATCTAAATGGCAATGTTCAGATCTGCTCTGAGCTACAACAGAATGGCTTTAAATATACTGATCCCAAGGATATTGCCAATATCCTGGCAGATTGATTCAGTGCCAGCTTCACCCCTCTCTCACTCCCTAAAAGGCCAATCTCAATATCAGAAGATTGCCAAATTCCAGTACTCACGGCCACACAGGTAAAAACATGCACTCTCCAAAGCTAAGAATACAGCATCCATGGGACCAGACGACATCCCGGGTTGTGTACTACATGAACTACAAAATGAACTGGCACCTCACCTAAGTGTCATGTTTAATCATAGCCTCACCTCAGGCCTAGTGAGTGGCGCACAGCTACAATTAACCCACTCCACAATGGGGGATCCACCTTGGATCCCGGGAACTAGCTTCCTGTCAGTCTGACTAACCTGATCTGCAAAGCCATGGAACGCATTATCATGGAACTTATAAACAAAGACATTGGCAACCTTCAAACACTAGACCCCACCCAGTTTGGTTTCGTAAAGGGCCGATCTTGTCTCCTCAACCTGATTGACTTCAAATCAGTCTCCAGAGCCGTGGACGAGGGTAAGGCGGTCCACACAGCCTATCTGGACCTCGTCAAGGCCTTCAACACCATCCCCCACTCTGGAATCATAGATAAACTTACTAAGCTGGGCATTAATCCCTTTTGGAAAAGCTTTGTATAAGTGTGTTAATCTGTGCTTTATGTTTTAATAAGGTTCAATTAACTATGTAATATAAGTTATCAATCCATTATTCAATCAAGTATATGTGTATATAAACTGTGAGTCTTTTTTCATTTGATGTACTCTGTTAAAGGCTTGTTGGCCGAGGCGCTAGAGATTTTTTATTGCTGTTTGGTGAATAAATTTCCTTCCTTGGAATTGCTGGATTGCTGCTGCTGTGGTTTTTACCATATTTGTTACTGTTGGTTGCTGTGGTTTATTAATTAATCCCTACGTTACTCAATGGGTTGCCACCTGGCTTACTGACAGAGCCCACAATGTAAAAGTAGCCGACTCAAAATCCAGCTCCAGACAAGTGACAAGCGGAGTACCTCAGGGTTCAGTCCTGAGACCGCTCTTGTTTGGCATCTACTTCTCTGAAGTACAGGCCAACACTAAGGGACTCTGGCTAACAAAGTTTGCAGATGACTGCAAACTGGGAGCCATTATTGAATCCCCAAATGATGTGGATATTCTACAAAAGGGCCTTACAGAAACAGATGCTTGGTGCTAGAGCCGTGGGCTCAAGTTCAATGCCAAGAAATGTATAGTTATCCCATTTGGGAAAACCATGTACCCTTGAGTTACCACATAAGTGGCAGTACACTAAACACCGAAAGTGTGATAAGGGACTTGGGGACACAGGTGGACAGTGGTCTCACCTTCGATAACCACATAGCCACAACAGTCAGGAAATCCTGCTATGTGGCACACCTCATCACTAAGGGCTTTTCATCCAGAAAAAAAGGAGGTCATTGTCCCACTGTACTCATCCCTCATTAGACCCATTATAGAGTACAACGCCCTGTTTGGTATGTACCTCATAAGACATCTGCAACAACTGGAAAGGCCACAGAAATACCTCACTAATAGAATCATAGGCATAAAGCAGATGCCCTATGCTGACTATCTAAAAAAAACTCCAGCTATACTCTGTCACATATCACCTACTCGGAGGCGATCTCTGCTTAACATACAAGGCCATGTCAAACCCAGTGCTGCTGGACATGCTACACTTAAAGAAATCCCAATCCCTCAGAGCTTACACGCTCCAGGGATTAAATCTGGTCATCACAATGAACAAAACATGCTGGAGGGATAGGTTCCTGACCCAGAGACTCCCCATACTCTGGAATAGACTGCCCATACATGTCAAGCTGAGCGCCTCTTTGACCCTCTTCAAAAGGAACCTTGACGATTGGATGGGAGATAGGAAATTCACCCCGGGGGTCACATCAGTCTCCCTGCTAGAGAGGGGACCAGGGAAGTAAAATATTCTGGGAAGAAATAGCCAGGGAATTATTATAGCTAGGCTTGTATAGGCCCTAGGGCCGGTAGCCCAGTACCAACCTATGAACCTAAAAAGTCATGGACACATGATATGGGTTCAAATGGAGATGGGAAGAAGCAGCTGCTTAAAAGACCAGCCTGACAAACCATGTGTGCATATAAACTAAATGTTGGAAATGCACATTCAGAAGAACTGTTGCCTATAACAGGTGGAGTAATAGCTTTTTATCATAATGGCTACTCTGTGTGTGTCTGCATGAAATGTAAATGACCTTGCAGGTATAGACAAAAAGTAGAGTATTGAATTATATTAAGAAATGTAGGATGCAAATTGCAATGTTGCAGGAGAGACCGTTGGATAGAAATTACCATGTGAATTTGTCAGAGGGTTTCGGTATGAACATCCAGCAGAATATTGAGGAATAAAGAAAAGGGGAGTAGTAGTATCGACTGCTAGAGGGGCTTCAGTAGTGATAAAAGAAAAATAATGAAAATTTATGGCAGTAAGAGGCTATTAGGGGAAGGATTTTGCTGGCATGTCTTAATATTCCACCAAAAAGTGCTGTTAATGGAGTTTTAATAAAATGTGAGAAATAATCCACTTTCAGCAGGGAATTTGTATTTATGGGTGTGACCTGGAATTGATTTGCAGGATGTATTAAGGGGACCTAGAAGGAAGAAATGTATGACAATATTTGATATGGAAGATGTGAATTCAGTAGTAGGAAATCAGACAAAATGTGCACATCAATAGGATATATGAAAGGTTGGAGGCAAGAATTAAGGTGGGGAGGGCTCCTCTCTGACACACTGTTTGAACAGAGAAGCTAGGCAGGGATATCCTCTTCTTCCTTTATTTGGTTTTATTCACAACCATTGGCAAAAAAATAAATAAATAAAATAAGGGACTCTCACATTCAAGGCAGATAACCCAAATGTAATGACTGCAACGTAGGTGTACACAACTGTATTTTCTCTGCACTTCCCTTTGGGTTATCTACTGTGCCCAGTGTATTCACAAAATGCCTGGCTCCAGCCATTGCATACTGCAGGCAGAGAAATATTCAAATCTACCCATACTTGGACAACTGCCTGATTCAGGTAGACAGTCAGGAGTTGCTAATTCAGCACCTGGCATTTGTAAAAGGCCTTCTATCTTCACTGGGATATACCATCAAAAAAAATAAATCACAACTGGTGCCCAGCCAACGTATTGTATTCCTGGGAGCAAGCTTGAACACAACTTCCCAGATGGCATTCCTCACTCCAGAAAAGCAGGTCCATTTGACAAACTATTTCAAACTAATGGCCAACAAAACCCAGCTATCTGCAAGGAAAATACTGCAAGCCCTAGGGTTCATGGCCTGATGCATTCTGCTAATTCTGTATGCAAGACTGTATGAGTAAACTTCAATGGTACTTAAAAAAGTCTCTGGTGTCAACATTCTCAGGACCTGGAAACAGTGATTCCTATCATACCTTGTCTATGGGCAGAGTTCCTTTGGTGGGCAGAAACATGCAGCTGCAACAAGGGACTTCCTTTCACTCAACCCCTTGCCACCCAAACCCTGACAACAGACGCATCAGACTATGCATGGGGGGCTCACATGGCAGGCAAATGCATTCAAGGCAAATGGAGCCCAGAACAAATTCCCCTGCATATCAATCAAAAGGAGATGCTAGCTGTACAGAATGCTCTGACAGCCTTCAAATACCTTATCCTTCCGGGACAGCTCCTGATAAAGACAGACAATACCACAGTTATGTGGTACATAAACAAGCAATTCCTGCCAGGCAAGCATAATTCACTAGCAGACGACTTAAGCAGAAATCTACTGGACCCTCATGAGTGAAACTTGGACCCCAACTCATTCAAACTTCTAACCCAGAGGTGGGGAACTCCAGAGGTGGACCGTTTTGCCTCGCCCCAAAACCACCAATTGAGCAAATTTTGCACCAGGAACTCTCACAGCAGAGCCTGGAAGGTGGACTCCCTATCCTTTACATGGGAAAACCTCTCAATTTATGCCTTTCCTCCTCCGCCCCTCCTTTCAAAAGTACTACTCAAGAACAAAAAGGCAGGCCAAGTGCAATCCTTATTGCTCCAGGCTGGCCATGCCAGCACTGGTACCCACTCCTGTGCAGTCTGACAGCAGTGCCACCCTGGCACCTACATCACACACCTTCCCTGCTGTCTCAGCAGGAGTGACAGATTTTGCATCCACAGGTGCAAACCCTAAACCTTGCAGCCTGGCTTATTCCCTAAATGCACCACCAGCATCCCTCAGCAAACAGGTGCTAGATGTCATCCTTGAGGCCAGAAGGCCTTGTACTAGGAAATCCTATGCTGAAAAGTGGAAAAGATATTGTTCTTAGAGTCAGTCTCAAGGAAAGGACACAGCTGTGCCCATCTTACCTCATATCCTTGATTACCTAGCAGAGCTGCTCCACAGAGGCCTATCCTTCTCATCCATTAAGATTCATGCCTCTGCCGTCTCAGCTCATTATAATACTGAGCTTCCTCTCTTTTCTCACCCTCTCATCAAACAGTTCCTAAGAGGAGCTAACAATTTGAGGCTCCCTAGGAGAACTCCCATCCCAACCTGGGACCTTAACTTTGTACTGGAGAAGCTCACACTTCCACCCTTTGAACCTGCTGCTTCAGCAGAGTTAAAATTCCTGTCTTGGAAAACAGACTTACTTCTAGCTATTACTTCAGCAAAAAGAGTGTCTGAGTTACAGGCACTAATGATGATGGAGCCCTTCATTATTTTCCATGCTGACAGGGTTTCCCTCAGGACTAACCCTTCCTTTATGCCCAAGGTGGTATCCAGTGTGGCTTTAAACCAATCCATCCATTTGACAACCTTTTTCCGTAATCCTCAGAATAAAGGGGAAAGGATCCTGCACTCCTTAGACATGCACAGACAGCTCAGGTTCTCCTTTGACAGGACTAAGCCTTTCAGAAAATCTGACCAGCTGCTAGTCAGCTTTGCCACAGGGGCAGAGGGCAAGGCCATTTGAAAGCAAATCATTTCCATATGGATAGCACACTGCATCCATTTCTGCTACAAGCACCATGGAAAACCTATCCCTCTGGGGATCAGAACTCATTCCACTAGAGCTACTTCAACCTTTACAGCATTTCTCAGGGGAGTCCCTACCAGGGACATCCTGGAAGCTGCAACCTGGAGTTCTGTACACACCTTCACCAAGCATTACCACTTGCCTCTTTTTTTCTAAATCCAGAACTGGATTTGCTACAGCAGTCTTACAAGGCCCGATAGCTAGCCCTAACACTTCTTGACTCCCTCCACCCTCCCTCAACTTTGGGAATCAACCCAAATGTGATGACCGCAACAGTGAAACATGAGAATTGTACAGGGGTTGTACATTTACCATAAATGTAGATGTTCAAGTGTATTCACTGTTGCAGTCCTGGATGTTCTTCATGTTTCACTGTTGCAGTCATCACTTTTGGGTTATCTGCTTGCAGTAGACCTCAGTCCGCCTGATTAACAAAGTCTTGGGTCCTGTGTCAGTTGCTGTCCCTTCTTCCATGACATCAGGTCGTCAGGGGTATAAAACATGCAGCCAGCGCCATAACATCAGTCTTTCTTGCCATGCAGTGCCTGAAGCAGAAGCAGTTCGCAAGTGCTGGTCGGCCGACTCCTGAAATTTTCGTTTCCATGTTTCAGAACCAAAGTCTTCAACTAAAGCTAAGTACCCCGTTGGGGAAACTTTTTCTTGCTCCTTACCGATGTCAGTAAAAGTTAATAATTGCATTACTTGTGGAAAGCAAATACCTCATAAAGATTTTCATTCATATTGTATTCCTTGCCTAGGCCCTAACCACGACGTACCGTGCTGTCAGTTTTGTGCTTTATTTAATCAGTGCACTGTCTGTCGTCTGTATATTTTCGCCTCTAAATATTTCAGTTCTCTGTTTAATTATCCGGAAATGTCGGCAGTTAGCCATCCGACTACCAGGATTCCAAAAAAATGGATAAAGACAAAGACAGGCCGCCGAAGTCTGAAACTACCAACGACGCTTCTCCTAATCCAGTCGCCAGTTCTCCGGTACTCAGTGAGGCGCTTTCGCAGCCTCTGATACCCACTACTTCTGATTCACAGGCCTCTACTGAGGCCCATTCGGAGTCCGGTATGCCATGAGATGCTTCCGCTATGGAACCTGCGGATGTCTCTACCTTGGATGGGTCTGGAGCCACTGTGCAGGCACCGGCTTCTGAGGGTGTAGTCAGGCCTACGGACTTGCATATTAAACTGGCGCCTCCTTCTTCTTTTAGGCCTAAATCTCGAACCATGCCTAAAAAAACAATGTCCAGGCCGCATGCTCAGGCCTCATATGCCTAAAAAACAAATGATAAGAATGGCTGAAGATCTTATAACTTTAATCAGGGGAATCCAGCCTCCCTCCTTCTAAGAAACCTAGGACTAAAGTTGTTTGAGTCTTCTGACCTGGATTCTGATTTTTCTGATTCTTCTGATGATCTGGATTTGCCCTTATCTACTTATGAGGATTCTGATGCAGAGGACTCTATTCCCTTTGCTTCCCCTCCAGAGTATTTTTCTTTTGGTGAAACCTTACATATACTCTAAGGGAGCATTTCCACTGGGAAAGCCAGGATTCTTCTGATTCAAAAAAGAGGCTTAGGGATTTCTTAACTCTTGCCTCAGCATAAGCCTTTAACTATTCCTCCTGTACTAGACATTGTTGTTGTTGCTTTTTCGGAATCTAGTTTGCCCCTGATTCTTTGCCGCCTCCTTCCAGAAAACCTGACAGATATTACAGGGTTCCTGAGTCACACAAGTTCCCTTTTAAAAATCCTATTGCGGATCCAGAGACTATTTCACAGGGACCCAAGGGCATTAAGGCTTCTACTGCTAAAAATCCTACCCCTTCTGATAAGGGACTCCAGGGTGCTGTATAGATGGGGTAAGAAGGTTTACACTTCTGCAACCTTGGCCATTAGGGCTTTAAACTGCCAGTTTCATATGTTAAAGTATCAACAATGGGTCTACTGTATATAATCAAAAACTCACTTTTTCGAAAATAAACAGTAAACCCACAGTGACACGAAAGTGCAATTTCGCGAACACCACTTGAGCGAATGGTTACGGACCTTAGGGTTAGGACTTGGGTTAAGGATAGTGGATAGCTAGTAGGGCTATCCACTATCCTTAACCCAAGCCCTAATCCTTAGGTCTGTGACTACCGCACCACAGTGGAGGACATTGCCCGTTCGTTCTAGTCGTGTTCGGGGAAGTGCACTTTCGGTGAAGTGCACTTTCGCGTTAGTGGCCATCTATTACCGGATTTCGAAATAGTATAATTTCGATGTCCGGTAGTAGTCCCATCAACAACATGTTATTGGATTGCTTAAACAGAAAATGATGATTCCTGACTGTGCAGAAAATAAAGAATTATAGGATTTAATGCATTCTGCTGAACAGGTTGGAAAACATACTTTGCAATGTGGATTTGATTCTTTAGAGGCGTCTTGCAGGGCTGCGGTTTGCTGGTTCTGTGCTTAGAAGGCATGCTTGGCTTAAGGAGCAATCTTTACCTGATCATGTTAAAGCTAAATTGCTGGATGCTCCCTTAAATCAGGACCGCCTGTTTGGCAACAAGGCTGAGGAAGTTCTTAAAAAGATGGAAGATAAAGCTAAATCTATGCAAACTGTTAAAGATTTCTTACAAGTTCAGCCTCTTAGATTTAGTAGGCACTGGCCGTCTAAGAATTGGTCCTTTCCAGCCTCTTCAAGGTCTTTTCAAGCCAAACCCAGACATAGCAGAAACCCCAGACTTCAGTCCCAGGGGACACACAAGACTAAGCAGTGGGGGGGGGGGGTTCACACCCAAATCAGGGAGTAGTAAGACCCCCCCCCAGTGGAAAACAGTCTCGATGACTTGCTTCTGAAACTTCCAAGCACTTCCCAACTGAATGCTCCTTTAGGCGGAAAGATTGGTCTACTGGCCAAAAACTAGGTACTCGTTACCCAGGACAAATGGGTTTTAAATATAGTGTCCCAAGGATACAGATTTCACTTCCACACCTTACCAACACCAATCGGGTGGCCAGATCTACCCCCAAATCAGTGGGCAGAGGCCCAAAATCAAGAACTCTCTCTTTCTTGATCATGGGGGCTATTCAGTTGGTACCAGAAGAGGAAAATGGACAAGGGTTCTATTCGAGATTTTTCCTGGTACCCAGAAAAGGCAATACATGGCCTCCTATCCATACCTTTCTGGTGATCCCAAAATTCAAGATGCTGACTCTTCATCAGCTGCTTCCTATGCTTGGCAAAGATGCATGGTTGGCAACACTAGATTTAAAAGAAGCATACCTGCACATCCCTATCAGGGAGTCTTGCAGAAGATACCTATGCTTCAAAGCAGGCTAAATGCACTATCAGTTCTCTGAACTACTGTGCCCAGGGTATTCGCAAAGTGCCTAGCTACAGTCATTACATTCTGCAGGCAAAGAAATATTCAAATATACCCATATCTGGATGATTGTCTAATTCAGGCAGAAAGCCAGGACATACTTTTGAATCATCTGGCCTTTGTTCAAAGGGTACTGACTTGCTGGGGTACACCATAAACGAAAAGAAATCGCACTTGGTATCCTGTCAACAAATTATATTCCTGGGAGCAAGCTTGAATACAACTTCCCAGATGGCTTTCCTCACACCAGAGAAACAGATTCATTTGACAGCTACTTCAAACAAGTGGCCACAAAAACCCAGTTATCTGCAAGGCAAATACTGCAAGCCTTGGGGTTCATGGCCTCCTGCATTCTTCTAATTCCATATGCAAGGCTGCATATGAGAAAACTGCAATGGTATCTCTAAAGCCTATGGTATCAGCGTTCACAGGTTCTAGAAGCAATGATTCCTATCATTACCTTGACTACGCCTAGAGTTCCTTTGGTGGGCAGAGGCCTGCCACCAAAACAGGGGACTACCATTCACACTACCCCCTGCCGCCCAAACCTTAACAGACGCATCAGACTGTGCATGGGGGCCCACCTGGCAGGGAAGTGCATTCAGGGCCAATGGAACCCAAGTCAAATGCACCTGCATATCAATCAAAAAGAAATGTTAGCTGTACAGAATGCTCTGACAGCCCTCAAAGACCACATTCGTCCAGGACAGTTATTGATAAAGACAGACAACACCACTGTTATGTGGTACATAAACAAGCAGGGAGGTGCACATTCTTACCCCCTCTGCAGACTAGCCATGGCGTTGTGGAACACAGCCCTTAGCTATTAAGTACATTTACAAGCTCAGTTCCTGCCAGGAAAACTAAATACACTGGCAGACGAACTAAGCAGAAACCTCATGAACCCACATGAGTAGAAACTAGAACTAAGGATTTTCAACATGTTGACAAGCAAATGGGGGAGCCCAGATAGAGATCTGTTTGCCCCCCCCCAAAACTATTAGTTGGACAAATTCTGCACAAGGACTCCCCACAAACAACTTGGAAAGTGGGTGCTCTGTCCTTCAGCTGGAAAACCAGTTTATGCCTTTCCTCCTCTGCCTCTGCTCTCCAAAGTACTACTAAAGATCAAACAAGACAAACCAAGGACGAGTTTGATTGCACCAGATTGGCCATGCCAACACTGGTACCCCCTCTTGTGCAGTGTGTCACTGTGGGTCCCATGGCACCTGCCTCAGACTCCTACTCTGTTGTCTCAGCAGGAGAACCAAATTCAGCACCCTCAACTTCAAACACTGAATCTAGCAGCCTGGCTAATTACATAATTTCTCCTTTACCCATCCCTCAGTAAACCAGTGATGGATATCATTTTAGAGGTGAGGAGGCCTAGTACCAGAAAGTCTTGTGCTGAAAAATGGAAAAGATTCTGTGCCTGGAACCAAGCTCAAGGGATGAGCACAACAGTGCCCAATTTACCTCAGATTTTTCAATACTTAACTGAGATGCTTCATAAGGGCCTGTCTTCCTCCTCCTTCAAAATTCACTCCTCAGCCATCTCAGCTCATTATAACACAGAACCACCCCTCTTCTCTCATCCACTACTTAAGCAGTTCCTCAGAGGGGCCAAAAATCTACGACCATCCAAGAGAGCTCCAACTCCAGCCTGGGACCTCAACTTTGTATTGGAAAAGCACACCCTTCCTCCTTTCAAGCCAGCTGCCACTGCAGACTTAAAATTCCTTTCTTGGAAAACAGCTTTCCTTTTAGCAATCACTTGTTCAACAAGGGTATCTGAATTACAGGCCCTCGTGGCAGTGGAGCCTTTCATCATCTTTCATGTGGACAGGGTGTCCCTCAGGACCAATCCCTCCTTCATGCCCAAGGTGGTATCCAGTGTGGCCCTTAATCAGTCCGTACATTTGCCAACCTTCTTTCCTAATCCACAGAACAAAGGGGAACGGATTCTGTACTCCTTAGACATGCACAGACAACCTAGATTCTACTTGGACAGAACTAAACCTCAAAGGAAATGTGATCAACTACTGGTGGCATTTGCTGCAGGGGCAGAGGGGACGTCTATTTCAAAGCAAACCATTTCCAAATGGATAGGCCATTGCATTCATTTCTGCTACAAATACCATGGAAAACCTACCCCACAGGGGATCAGACCCCACTCTACCAAGGCTGCATCTACCTCTACAGCCTTTCTCAGAGGCATCTCTACCAGGGACATCCTAGAAGCTGCTACTTGGAGTTCTGTACATACTTTCACCAAGCATTATCATCTGCCAATTTTCTCTAAATCCAGAGCTGGCTTTGCTACTGCAGTCTTGCAGGGCCTTTTAGCTGGTCCTAATTCTATTTAAATTCCTCCTCCCATCCTTAGCTTTGGGAATCTACCCAAAAGTGATGACTGCAACAGTGAAACACTAAGATCATAGCACAGTTGTGTACACTTTCCATAAATGTAGATGTTCGAGTGTATTCAATGTTGCAGTCCTGGTTGCCCTCCCTCCAGCCCCCTTCTTTTTTTTGGATGTACATCTACTTTCCTTTGCTATCTTCAAAAGCTTTTTGGTGTATTTCCTTTTTTGTTGGAGGTATAACCTTGTATATTTATAGATTGAATTGGTTTCCATTAAGGTGGCACCTGACATCTGTGGCAAGAAAAAAACTGATGTAATGGCGTAGGCTGCATGTTTTATACCCCTGATGACCTGATGTCATGGATAACAACCGGCGCAGAAATCCCAAGACTCTGGTATTCGGGCCGACTTAGGGCTACCTGCAGGCAGATAACCCAACTGTGATGACTGCAACAGTGAATACACTCGAACATCTACATTTATGGTAAGTGTACACAACTGTACTTTGTAACTAGGGTAGTGAGTATTCTGAGCTGGGTTACAAGATCTGAATTGCCTGTACATAGTAGTCCCTACTACGTTTAATGCTATTGGCTGCCAAAAAAAATAATTATTAAAAAATGGAAATCAAAATCTAAACCAGCTTTAACTGAAGTACTGAGTATTTTACACAAGACATGAAAACTGTGGTGTGGTATACTATATAAACAAGCAGAGAGGCAGTACAGATTGGAGGAGGACTTTTGGAAGGTGCCAGTACAAGTTAACCTGGATAGTATGAATACTGCTGCAGTACAACAGCATCACAGACAGCTTGTGCAGGAGACTCCTAGGGAACAGCAAATGAAAACTGAATGGGGGAGGTTATTTTTATTTGCTGTCAACTGGATGGGGACTCCCAGAACTAGATTTGTTCCTCCCTGATAAATTATCAGCTTCTTGCTGCCTACTGCAAAATGGTGCCCTGCAACAAAGTTAGATAATGGTCATCTTTTGTTTCTAGTGGTATCATCCCCCAGTTGATCCCGTAATACCAGTTTGGCTCCAACAGCAATGACCTACCACGGGGGCAGAAATGGCCAAGGAACAACCATACCTGTTGTAACACAGGATAGACCTGCTGACTGAGAGGACTGGATGGAACTCTGATGCCTCCCAACTAGCAGAATATTGAGGTGACAGCCTGGACGATAAGAGTCTTGTTCCTCTCAGCTCTTCTTTCAGGATGTGTTAATTTGAAAGACGCCTGAAAATCTAATTGAAAGAGAATATATGATAGGATGTTTTTTCCTTTTAGTACAAGAAGATGACCAAGTACCCATTAAAATTAGAGGTTCCTTTTCTGTGTTACATTTTAAATGCCTCTTCATGGGATTTCGTTTTGGTCTTTGAGCATCTGACTTCAGACCCATTTGAGCTGTTTTTTTTTTTTTTTTTAATCTTGAAACCATCACATTATTCGTAGATAACATTTGGAAGAAGAGCTGCAACCCTGATGTTAAATGCTTTACACATTGTGAGGGTCAACCCCAGGACAAATCTACCTTCATGCCAGATGTAGTTGCAGAAATGTCCCTTATCTAGGCTCCTAGTATTCTTTCAGAAACCCTACAACAGTGAGGATAGAAACCTGAATCTACTAGCTGTCTACAGACAGCTATACTATTACATGGAGAGAACTAAATCCACATGATGTGCAGAACCATTGTTTGAGACCTTTACAGGGTAAGGAGAGCAAGCCATTTATGAAGCAGATTCTGTAAATTTTGCTAGCAAACTGCATGCTGTTCTACTTTGGAAAAAGGGTAGGCTCTGCAGGAACATATTATAGGCAATTCTGCCTGAACAGCCTCTGCTTTGATGACCTTTTTCAAGCAGGTATCTGACCAGACTACATGTGAGGCGACAGCTGGTCGTTGGTCCACATTGTCTTGAAACACTAAAAAATGTGTGTACAATCCAGGGGCAGAACTTGAAGCAGTGATCTTCCAAGATGTTCTTTGAGGGAGTGTGCTGGCACACCTGCACATACTGTTCGTTCTGTGGGAGTCTGTTTCCTAAATGTAATGAATTCCACTGCAACATTAATCCACATGAGGAACGTAGTACAGTTGTGTGAAAACTAACCATAACAGTAGATTTTCTGACAAAATCACTGTTGTAATAGAAGCAGTCACTCCTCTTTCCCCACAGGATAACTTCTTTTTGGTCTCCTGCACTAAACCTTAGCACTTTGTGGTTGGACAGCACAAGAAGTCACCCTTTGCTTAGTTTTGGTACAAAAGCCAGCTTTTACATACACTGAGTGTGGCTTAGAAAAGACGGCATGGCATGACATCCCTTTTATCTGTTATTTATACATGCTCCTCCATGTGGAGAGGGTACTGGCCTGTGCCCTTGCATGAGCAGAGCTCTGGGATTCAGGCCAGCTGGGCATGTATATCAGCCTGCTGCTGATTTCCATATAATGAATTCTGCTGCTACAGTGATCCTGTTGAGACATCAGCTGTTGTGGTGAGTTTTCACACAACTATACCTTCTCCTAGAAGGCTACTTTTGCCATCTCCATTTGTATACAGTTTAGGAGCTAGTATATACCTTGCTCTTGGCTGTTGCTGCTTTGTGAATAAAATATTTTAATTACAAAAAAAAAATTAATTAGCAGGATTTGAAATTATTTTATTGTACACACAAATTTGTAGCCAAATGGCTACCCATAAAACAAAGATCTAGCCTAATTTTAGGATCCTAGCTCTACAGACTACTCCATCTTCATATGTTTACTCCTCTTGCAGCAAACTTAACAAAAAGACTCCTCATGCAACCTGAAACACTACTTACAAGCCACACCAACTCTCATTACTTGTAGAACCAAGCTCCACAGCACTGCACATGCTTTCTCCTCTTAGGCACCTCCTGTTTGGCAAGCTATCCCCCAAAAAATTAAGGAAATCAACACTTCTCCAATTTCAGAATTCAACTCAAAACAACAGTGCTTCCTCCAATCCAAATCCTCCTGCTTCATTGCTGGGCATATCGCCTAGTTTAGCTCCTTTCCGAGTCTCTTCTCTCAAGATTCACTGAAGATTGACCCATTTTAGAAGCTAATGTATGTATTGCACATTACACTCTGTCTGATTGTATATTGCACTCTGCTTTTTCACTGGAATGTACATACACAGTTTTTTTTCTATGAAGTTAGTTTGAACTCTTCTGTTATTGCTTACATTTCTGTATTTTTTGTTTGTGGAGTGATTCACCTGGGCTGAGTCTGAAATTGAGCAGTATTGATCAGTGCACGAACCCAGTAAACAAATGTAAATAAGTAAATAAATTTTAGATTATCAACCAAGCAGAATACACCATTTACAGTATTTGTGTGTGTGTGTACGCACGCATGTCCTAATTTGTCACCCGAAGTCATCTACATTATTTGTTGATAAGATTAATTCTTGTTTGGTTTTGTTTTTTTTGTTTAGGTGCAATTCATTTTTACACTTCCAATTTTAGAGATATGGAAGTTCCCCTTGTTACAGAATTTGTAATGCAGGAGCCATGGTTTCGGTTGACATTTGGGACACAGATTTTTTTTTTAACTTTGGTATGATGTAACTAACCTTTTTCCTTTAAACTTCTTAGGCAAGCAGGTCATCACGAACTCGCTGACAGGTTGGTGGAGTGCCAGTACGAGCTGACTGATCGGTTGGCGTTTTACCTTTGTGGACGCAAACCTGGTAAGTTTCTGTGTTTTCATTCTTAGTTTATGCATCATCTAGTCTAGGTAAATAAGTTCCCCTTTGGGGAATACGTTATACTTCGTTTTTTGGAAAAAAAATGTTGTCCTTCCATGAATTGCTGTTACAGTATTGTTGACAGACTATCCTGAGAGAGGTAGCCCTACATCCAGCCAGCATGCCAAAGGCTGGCCACCTTTGTATCCTGCCATTTCCTGATAAATAAACTATACACTTTGCATAATGTAAACACATTCTTTACATCTGTGTTGCCACCTCTTTTTAAAAACCATCCCCAGAAGGACCCCTTTCAAATACCATATACAATCATTGTAGGGGTAGCCTTTGGTAATATGGAGCCCTAGAATAAAGGTTTCTTTGGCACCCCATGCTGTCTTCTGTGTCCCCTAACATATGTACCATTGCCTTTCCATGTTTCCAACTATCTTGTCTTTCCCACACAATCCAGATTAATTTTGTCTTGCTTTCTTATGCTTTGTCTCTCTTCAGCTTTTTTCCTGCATTGTTTTAACATATCTTAAGTAGCAAGACTATGCTGTAATGATTGTGTAGGAATAAAATTAAGCTGGGGGTCTGGTAGCTGCTAGGACCTCGAAAAGCTATAGCATTCTAGATGATATGAGCTTCTTTCCACATCCTTTGATCTAATGATAACCTGAACAAAATCATGAGTAAGGAAGTAAGGCAGAATTATGTTGTGTCCAAGGCTTCACATTAAAACTGACAAAATAGTAATTACCCATAAACTGAGAAGATAAATGCTTGTGAGGGCATACAAGTCATATCTGGGATGAGAGCCTACCCCCTCCTAAAAAAAAAAAAAAAAAAAAAAAAAGATGGTCAACTGGAGTGTACCCCTGTGGTGTTAATGATGGTGAATGAATGACAATGAAAGAAGTAATGGTCACAAGTCATATATTTCAAGTTGCTGCTATTATACAGCTGCATGGAATGCCTGCTCATCCGCTAACTGCAAAATGCAGACACCTTCTATGTACTCCTCTGAAGCTGGAGTGAAAGTGAAAGAATAAAAAGAACAAAGTACATTTTCAATGTGTTACTGTCATATGCATATGCAGCATGCCTTCTTACCCAGACCCCCAAAAGATACACTAGGAAAATGCGGTAACTATTTCTTTAACTTTCCCCAAACTCAAACTTCAGAAGTGTGCAGAAGTCACTTGTCTAGTGGCAGTGTACTGTTTAGGAACAAAAAATTGGTGCACATTACTATATGTAGCTGTGATTTTGGTTATAAAGAAAGTAAAAAAATAAAGATCACATTAATGTACTCCAACTTGCTCCTAAACAAGCTATTGTGACCTTGTGCACTCCACTGTAGTCTGAATTTTGAAGTAAGTTAAAGAAATTACCACATTGTCCAAGGCCCTTATACAAGCTACAGTAGCCATCTGTGCACATGTTTGAAGTTTGATAGTGTGAAATACCCACAGTGCCCCATTCCCTACAAACTACAGTGACCTTTTGTGTCAGTTTCTGATAGGTGTTAGTTTTAGATTATGGCAGATTACCCTACTAAGCCACTAACACTGTCACAAATGGTCACCTTTAAAGCTCTGAGGACCTAGATGTTCTCTGAGTCATTTTGTGACTTATTTTTGAAAGATGACTTGTTTTTTTTTTTTTTTTCACTACCTATAAGATTTATATATGTGCCCCCCACACACACACACACACACAGCCAAATCAAACACACAGGCTAGCACTGCATACTTAATTTACAGGTACAGAAATTGAAAGGCATGACGGCAGCAAAAAAACAAAAAAAGTACAGTTGCCAGCCCCTAGTAGCACAAAGGCATAGACCCTAGCTACTGCAACGAAGAATAAATAATTTTCTAATGACAACAAGATGCACAGAGTGCACTTGAATGTGTTAGATGTTCATCATGTTTCACTGTTGCAGTCATTACATTTGGGTAATCTGCTGGCAGGTTGCAACTGGCTATTATTCCTTCCATCTAAGCCTTTCATCCAATCAGCAACAGGGGTAGGCGGGTACAAGTGAGCAGCAATGTTGTTGGAGCTCCTTATAAATGCATTAGCATCACAAACAAACATTTGCTAACACTGAGAATGCAAGGAAGCACTTTGAATCCAGGGGAAAAAAATGGACATGTGACAACTTTATGCCTTCCTCTCACGCCATACATCTGATGTATGACCTCATTCCAAAGGAGGCAAGAAGTACCGAACTTATTTTTGCGGATTACTTCAAAACTGTGCAGCAGTAGCATTGTCGCCTCACAGCAAGAGGTTCTGCTGTTCAATTCTCGGCTGGAGCGCCTTCTGTGTGGAGTCTGCATGTCCTTCCCACGGTCGAGTGGCGTTCGAAAGACATGTGTGAATGGGTGTGCCTTCGTTGAAGGCTGGGCATCGGGCTGGCACCTCGGCACCATAAAAATCTACTGCCAATCATTAGCGGACCGGAGTTCTGCTGTGGCGACCCCTAACCGGGAAAAGCCGATAGAAGAATAACTTCAAAACTTTCTTGCCTACAGCCAGAGTACTGAACTACTGCTTCAGCTTCGGTCTGTCAGATGTATGATTTTTGCTTCTTCCGTAGCTATTGCACAGATATGTATCTCTATTAGGGACCCTTCCTCTTCTCTCTTATTTATTTATAAAAAATTTTGTACATGTCATCGAAGAGGAGGAAATACGATTGCAGGAGACAAATTCCTCACAGGCAATAAAGTACCTTTTTTTGCTTAGTTGATGAACGCAGTTATAAGGACTGTTTTGTCAGTCATTTGTTCATGAGGTCCTAAGAAGCTGTCTGTCATCTTAAAACATTTACCTTGAGAATCTAAGGCTTATGGAGCTAGCACAAGGTAAAATGGCCTCCATGTCTCTGTCTCTTATAGGTTCATAGGTTGGTACTAGGCTATCGGCCCTAGGGCCTATACAAGCCTAGCCATAACAATTCCCTGACTATTTCTTCCCACACTGTTTACTTCCCTGGACCCCTATCTAGCAAGGCGACTGACGTGATCCCCAGGGTGAATTTCCTTTCTCCCATCCAATCGTCAAGGTTCCTTTTGAAGAGGGCCAGAGAGGCGCTCTGCTTGACATGTATGGTCAGTCTATTCCAGAGTCTGGGGAGTCCCTGGGTCAGGAACCTATCCCTCTAGCATGTTTTGTTTATTGTGATGACAAGGTTTAGATCCCTGGAGCATGTGTCTCTGAGGGATTGGGATTTCTTTAAGTGTAGCATGTCCCACAGCTCTGGGTTTGACATGGCCTTGTATGCTAAGCAGAGATCGCCTCGGAGTAGACGATATGCGACAGAGTATAGCTGGAGTTTTTTAAGGCGGTCAGCATAGTGCATCTGCTTTAGGCCTGTGATTCTTTTAGTGAGGTATTTCTGTGGCCTTTCCAGTTGTTGCAGATGTCTTGAGAGGTACATACCAAATGGGGCATTGTATTCCATAATGGGTCTAATGAGGGATGAGTACAGTGGGACAATGACCTCCTTTTTTCTGGATGAAAAGACCTTAATGATGAGGTGTGCCAGATAGAAGGATTTCCTGACTGTTGTGGTGATGTGGTTATTGAAGGTGAGACCACTGTCCACCTGTGTCCCTAAGTCTCTTATCACACCTTCGGTGTTTAGTGTACTGCCACCTGTGTGGTAATTCATGGGTACATCTTTTTTCCCCAAAGGGGATAACTATACATTTCTTGGCATTGAGCTTGAGCCCATGACTTTGGCACCAAGCATCTGTTTCTGTAAGGCCTTTTTGTAGAGTATCGACATAATTTGGGGATTCAATAATGGCTCCCAGTTTGCAGTCATCTGCGAACTTTGTTAGCCAGAGTCCCTTAGTGTTGGCCTGTACTTCAGAGAAGTAGATGCCAAATGAGAGGTCCCAGGACTGAACCTTGAGGTACTCCACTTGTCACTTTTCTGGAGCTGGGTTTGAAATCAGCTACTTTTACAGTGTGGGTTCTGTCAGTAAGCCAGTTGTCAACCCATCGAGTGACATAGTGTTTTAATGCCCAATTTAGTAAGTTTGTCTATGATTCCAGAGTGGGGGATGGCGTCAAAGGCCTTGGCGAAGTCTAGATAGGCTGTGTGGACTGCCTTACCCTCGTCCACAGCTCTGGATACTGATTCGAAGAAGTCAGCCAGGTTCAGGAGACAAGATTGGCCCTTCACAAACCCAAACTGGGTGGGGTCCAGTGTTTTAAGGTTGCCAATGTCTTTGTTTATAAGTTACATGATAATACGTTCCATGGCCTTGCAGATCAGGCTCGTCAGACTGATGGGGCGGTAGTTCCCGGGATCCAAGGTGGATCCCCCCTTGTGGAGTGGGATAACTGTAGCTGTGCGCCACTCAGTGGGCATGAAGCCTGAGGTGAGGGTATGATTAAACATGACACTTAGGTGAGGTGCCAGTTCATTGTGTAGTTCATGTAGTACACAGCCCGGGATGTCATCTGGTCCCATGGATGCTGTATTCTTAGCTTTGGACGTCAACGTCCCCTCAATGCCTAAGAAACCAAGAAAGAAAATGTTTCTAAGAAACCAAAGCTTGAGACTTGGGCATTTCATTCCGTGCCAGGTATCACTAGATAACCCTTCAGACCGTCCAATTCCTGCTACTACTCCCTCTGTTGTGATCCAGTCGGAGGCCACTGTGGTGCAGCCATTTTGCACATTTATCATGTCTGGCCAGTTGTCCACTTCTGGTGAGAAGGTTAATATTAGCTTATTATTTCAGAGTAAATTAAGGGCATACCAAAGATCTTGGTTAGAGAATTTGTTCCTGGTTCCCTGATCGAGGTATAGCAAGGGTTAGAGCCACCATGTTTTGTACGGGTAGGCATCCAGCTTAAGAAGCAGACGTCTAAAGTCTAAACATACTGTTTACCCACAGGCGTCTATGGATCCTTAGAAAGAAAGACAGGATTTTCACTGTGGATTTTCAAAGCCATTGTACCCCTGAAGCATCTTTCACTTCTTTGCTGCCTCTCCTCCTCCTCTCAAAAGGCAAAGCATGGATTCTGAATCTGACCGGGATAATTCCTTGGCTTGTTCTTCTGAAACCCATTCCCCAGTAACTTATGCCCCTGATGCTGATGATAATACTTTGTCTCTTGATTCTCTTCTGGAAGAACTTTCTTGTGGAGATACTGTCTTTATCGTAATGCATCATTTTCAGTGTGAACGGTTCTTAATTGTCTGATGTTCAGAAAAGATGGGGATGCCTACATTCTTTGCCATTTCTCTTGCTTTGGAAGCTTTATTGTATGTTTTCTACTGCTTCTCTTAATCCTAAGTGTCATTTATCTGGTCCCCAAAATCGAGTAGGCTTTACAAGGTTCCAGACACTGAAAAATACTTGAAAAAGTATCCCACCTCTGATCCAGAGATGTTATTTTCTTTTCCACTGAAAAGCCTACAGAACTGCGTCCCTCATCAAATACTTTGCCCACTATTAAAGATAGTGGAGCTATTGATAGATGTGGCAAAAATGTATACCTTTGCCAGGCTGTATTTTCAAACTATCAGTTACGAAACCCATATAGTCCGATATTTTGTCATTTTTGGGAAATTTGGGCAATGTCCCCTCAGATGTGGGGGACTTGAACACTGAGTCTTCTGCCTTGACTCTTAAGTTTGCTTGTCACATTGCTAGATTTTCTGTTAAATGCATTTATGATGGTACCGCTGATGCCTCTTCTAGAGCAGCTGCTACTGGGTCTGTTCGTAGATTCTCCTGGATTAGACTTCCACCTTACCTGAGGATGTCAAAGCTAAGCTCCTGGGCGCCTTTCTGGTTAAGCAACTTTTGCTGTAGTGCTGCAGAAGTTTTAGACTTTGCAGGTGAAAGGTAAGGTTATGCAAGAAACTTTTCATTTATCCTTTTAAACTGCAGAGAAACCACCCTACTAAGGCTGGTCCTTTTGTTCACAAGGGTCAAAAGTCATCTCAGAATTAAAAAAAAAAAAAAAACAATAAAATGAAATTTCAGGACAAGCCTCTACCGGATTTCAAGGGTTATAAACCTCACTTCCCTGACAAACCAGCCTTCTTATGACTAGTAATCTTTACCCCCACCACCATTTCCTCAGTCAATCTCAGGCTCCTGTGTTTCAAAGAATATCTTGGTCCTTCCTAACCAGACAGTTCATAACATCAGAGACATGGGTTCTGTCCATCATTCAGAGTTGTTCCAAAAATGTCTTGGATTTCTCTGCCAAGTCTGCCATGTTGCCTCATCCTCCTTAAAACCAGATTCACCCTCTTCTAAAAGACCACTTTACTCAGGGGACAATGGAATTTGTGCCCCCTCATATATTAGGAAGAGGATGTTATTCAAGAATGTTTCCAGTTCCCAGAAATGAGGGCAATTGGAGACCTGTTCTTAACCTTTCTTCTCTCGGCACCTTTCTTAAAATTCGAAGTTTCAAGTTGTTGATCCTTCCAGTGATCTTCTGCAAGCCTTTTTGGTGACTTTGGATTTGAAAGACGCTTACCTTCCTAATCCTGTTAAAATTCAGGAAACACTCTGTTTCTGTGTCTCTTCATATCCCTTTCATTTTTCTCTTTTACTCTTCGGTCTTTCATTTGCCCCAAGGGTATTCACAAAGTGCCTTGCACCTTTCATTGCCCTTTGTAGACTTTGAGGAATTCATATATTTTCTTATCTGGATGATCTCCTGATTCAAGCTTCTCCCCAAAAGATTCTATTAAGGGACTTTGATTTTGTCATGAATCTTGTAAGCAATTTTAGGTTCACTCTGAACCTCAATAAGTCTTGCTTAAGCCTATCCCAAGATCTGATTTTCCTTGGATGCAGACTCAGTACTCTGTCTAACATCTTTCCTTTCTGCAGAGAAAGTTCTAGTCCTCTCAGATTACTTTCAGAACAGCCTTCACTTGCATGTGACCTCTACAACAGAGCTTTTGAGAGCTCTGGGGTATATGGAATTAGTAATTTCGGTGGCACCTTATGCCATTCTCCATGCGAGGAAGATACAGTGGTATCTCAAGTCAGTTTGGACTCAGCACGATCATTCACTAACCTTCCCAGTTCCTGTATTACCCTTCATCAAGAAGGAATTTCTTAGGAGGATCAACAAGTTTTCACTCAATCCAGGAGTATTTTTTCTGGCTCCTTCCCCTTGCCAGGAGATATTGACAGACGTTTCAGATCTGTTGTTGGGGCTCACTCCAAGAGCATCAGAGTCCATGGAATTTGGTCACCTAAAGAGAAAAATGACTACGTAAATATAAAGGAAAAGCCCTTGTCATAGCTTCTCAATCCTTGCATTACCTCTGGATTCCAGGGTTTCATATTTATACAGACATCACCACAGTAATGTGGTAGATAAGCAAGAAGGCTCTAAGTGTTAAAGTTTAGCAGACTGGCCCTGTTTGTATGAGATGCATCAGTTCAACACATTTTCCTTCAAGCAGTGTATATCCCATCAGAAAAGAGCACTACGGCTGATTTTTTAGCAGATCCAGAGCTGACCTTTACGGATGGATGCTGAACAGGGAGGGCATTCTGAACATTGCCCATCAGCAAGGTACTTCGCAAATTGGATCTTTGTGCCTCTGTACACAATAGGTAACTCTGACTTCTGTTCCAGTGTGCCATACTTGCAGGCATGTAGGACAGACCCCATGTTGTTTTCTTAGAAGGGGAACTTATTTTATGAATACCCTCCACTTCCTCTACTTCCCCAAATCCTTATCAAAATCAATATGGGACAAGCCAAAAATCTTCCTGGTGACTCCCTTTTGGCCCAGACAGCACTGGTTCTTCCTTCTGTTTCACTTAGCTAGGTGCAGTCATCACAAATTACCTCACAGGATGGACTTGCTTGCATAGAACAGAGGCTCTCTAGTTCACCCCGATCTTGCACAACTTGAATCTGACTCTCTGCACAGTAGTGTTTTCATTCCATTTAGCCACTACCTTACGGAAGATGTGTTAAAACCTACCATAGCAGTAAGTGTCAACTGATCACTGTTGCAGTATTACATCCCACTCTCCTTTCATTTTGGGGCAGAGGGAGGATTCTTATTTTACCATTCCTCCCCACATCCTTTTTTGACTTATACATTTATATATAGTTGCATGTACTTCTGCTTCATTTTTTTGGTCTGGGGCAAGAATGTCCCCTTGTATATCTTTTGCCTCCTTTGGGATGAGGTTATACATTAGATGTAGTGTGTGAAAGGAAGAAACCTAGGCATTGGTATGTTGGCCAGACATATGACTATCCTTGGCAGGATATCCCATCTGTTAGTAGTATAGCAACAATGATCACTTTGACATCTTCTTATAGTTCTTACACAACTATACTTTCTTTTCTGTCAAAAACATTTGCTAAAGGCTAGAACTGGTGTTAGTAGTCCTCACTAAAAATTTTAGCCAAAGTCTGACCTTGTTTGGTCATAGTTCCTTCTAGTAAATGTCTTCCAAATAGTTTTTTTGTGTGTGTGTGAGAATCTGGCTAGGAGCTAGAACTTGTGGGTTGCGGATTGATATTAAAAATGTTTACCTCAAAACTTATTTTTCCTATCAGGTTGCTTTCACAGATCATCATAAACTCCACTACCTGCTTGTCTAGACTCCTTTTGTGGAAGACACAGACCCAACTCCCTGTGAGTGGGGTGGCCCCTTATTATTTAACATATATTGTGAGGAAAATTGTTACTTTTCTATCAGAAAGAGTTGTTCAGGACTGGGACTAGTATGTTTGGTAGTTACTAACAAATGTTACCTCAGAACTTAACTTTTGTGTAAGGACTTAAGATTGATTCTTCAAGCATCTGGTACCTAATTGTCAGACACTGTTTATGGTAGACAAAGGGTCCTGGGTCCTTGTGGGGATTCCCTTGTAATTTACCATTTTTGTGAGGAAAAAAAATGTTGCATTTCTGTCAAAAAGTATTGGTGTTTGGAACTAGTGTGTTCAGTGGCTTCATATTGAAATGTCTGCATTAGAAATGCAGAGTGCTCTTTCCAGGGAAAGAGCAAATATACTGAAGACCACTCTTCTCCTTTAAACTTCTTTTTTTCAGGGAGGGGGTCCTTCACCCCACAAACTTATATATACCAACTCCGAGATTGTTATACCTTGGAGAAAAGGAAATGTTCCGAGAAATGTCCATCTCGGACTTAGTATATATAAGTTAATTTTTCTTCTGTTTAGTGCCCGTGTTTTAGGACTTGCGGGTCTTGACGACATTTCAAATGGTTACAGTGTTTAATGGTTGTCACTAAAAATTTTTAGCTCAGAAGTTAATTTTCTTTCAGGATGTGAGACTGACTCTTCTGAGCTCTGTTAATCTCTTGTCAGACACATTTTGGGGCAAGATTATGGATCTGGGTCCAGTAACTCAGTCATTCTCTCTCTTAGATGCAAGAAATAAAAGTTTTCCGGGGGGCCTTGGTCTTGACTCCATTTTCCCCTTTGTCTCAGCTGCTGATGGGAACTCTGCTGTGGCCGTCTGATGTTCCTCAAACAACTACTCATTTTCTCTTGGTCCCCCTGGTGCTGCTTCTCAGGAAGCTGCTAAGGACTGGGAGGCAGGCAGGCAGGCAGGCACATCCTTTTTGGATATTTTCACGTAAGAGAGGACCACTCCTACTGGCATTGGAATAGGGGATAGGTGGACCTCCTTTTCTGAGCTACTGTAAGGAGCTTCATTCCCATGGAATGGACTGTCCTTAAAGGCTCTTTTTTTCTGGGGAATCTGCCAGAATAACATAAGGTTAGATATCATCTTCTCTTAAAGCAGATAAAGCATTGTCTTAGCTAAACATTTATTTAAAAACCTTTTAGTCTTTACATGCTGAGTCCCCCCCCCCCCATTTAAAAAGGAAAACATTTTCCTCTCTCTCTCTCTCAGATTCTGATCTGTAGTCTGAGAGACAATATTTAAACTGTATTTCTCAAATTCCCACACCATAGTATAGGGAGTCTGATTTTGAACAAAGTTATTTATCAAGCTCCCCTCCTGAATTGTCATATTTTTCCTGTTGTTATTGCCAGAGTGAAGAGCTTGTTTCAGTGGGGACAACAGAAATAACAGAATTCCATCAAGGGTATTATAATTTGTTACAGGTGGACTTTCCTCGACCTGCAGATGTTCTTTGTGTTCCACTGTTGCAGTCATCACACTTGGGTTATCTGCCTGCAGTTTGCCCGAATACCAGAGTCTTGGGATTTCTGCGTCGGATGCCGTTGCCTTATCCATGACGTCAGGTTATCAGGGGTATAAAACATGCAGCTGATGCCATTACATCAGCTTTTCTTGCCGCTCGGGAGCCCAGAGCAGAAGCAGTTCGCAAGTGCCGGTCGGCAGCTACCTGAAATTTTCAAGTTTCAAACCTGAAGTCTTCTAAAGCCAAGTACCCTGTTGGGGATCCTTTTTTCTTGCTCTAACCAATGTCAGAAAAAGTTAACAATTGTCTTGCCTGTGGAAAGCAAATACCTCACAGAGATTTTCATTCTTACTGCGTCACCCATTTAGGCCCAGACCATGACGTCCCTCGCTGTCGGTTTTGTGCCTTATTCAACACCCGAACTATTTATAGTCATTTTTCTCTAAATTCTTTCACTCTTGTTCACCGTATTCTGAAATGGCGTCAGTAAGCCATCCGACTACCAACCTTCCGAAAAAACGCAAAGATAGACAGAGACAGACCGCATAGGTCCAAAACTGCCAACGAGACTTCTGTTAAGCTAGTCGCCAGTCCACCGGTACTCAGTGAGGCGCTTTCGCAGCCCCTGCTACCTGCTTTTGCAGATTCCAGGCCTCTACTGAGACCCATTTGGAGTTCGGTATACCGCGAGATGCTTCTTCGACTATGGAACCTGCGGATGTCTCTACCTTGGATGGGTTTGGAACCGCTGTGCAGGCACCAGCTACTGAGGGTGTATTCAGACCTTCCGATGTTAGTATTAAACCGACTACTTCATTATTGACTAAATCTACCAAATTTCTCAGGTCCAGAGTTCGCACTATGCCTAGGAAACCAACGACCAAAGCACATTCTCAAGCTCCCATGCCACAGAAACAAATGCTTAGAATGGCTGACTACCTTAATACTTGCTTGCCTTCCCCCTCTAAAAGACAAAGAATTGATTTTCCTTCTGATTCTTCAGACCATGAGTCTGATGACTCTGACCACTGTGATTACCAGGAACATACCCTTATCTACCTATGAGGACTCCGATGCAGAGGAGTCAATTCCCTCAGCCCCCCCCCAGAGGACCTTTCTTTCAGTGAAATCTTGCATTCCCTAAGAGAGCATTTCTGCTGGGAATGCCAGGACTATCCACAGTCCAAAAAGAGACTCAGGGGATTTTTAGACTTGCCTCAGCATAGGCCTCTAGCTATTCCCTCTGTCCTGGATATTGTAGATGATGTCTTCATGGAATCCAGCCTTACCCCTGATACTTTACCACCTGCTCCTAGAAAGCTTGACAGATACTGCAGAGTACCTGACTCTCACACATTTCTCTCTAAAAATCCCACTGCAGATCCAGAGACCATTTCTCAGGGACCTAAAGGTATTAAGGCTTCTACAGCCAAAAACCCTACCCCTTCAGACAGGGATTCTAGGGCTCTAGACAGTTGGGGTAAGAAGGTATATACCTCAGCAACTCTTGCCATCAGGTCGTTAAATTGCCAGTTTCATATGTTGAAGTACCAGCAGCATATTATTGATCTAATTAAACAAAAAAAAATGCTGTTGATTCCTGATTGTGCAGAAAATAAGGACTTACAAGACAATGCATTCTGCAAACCAAGTTGGTAAACATACTTTGCAGTGTGGTTTTGATGCCTTAGAAGCATCTTGCAGGGCTGCTGTCACTGGGTCTGTTCTGAGAAGGCATGCTTGGTTGAAGGAACAAATCTTGCCAGACCATGTCAAGGCAAAATTACTTGATGCTCCATTAAACCAAGAATGTTTGTTTGGCTCAAAGCAGAAGAAGTTCTTAAAAAGATGGAAGAAAAAGATAAATCCATGCAAACTGTTAAAGATTTCCTACAGGTACAGCCACCTAGATTCAGTAGGCATTGGCCTTCAAAAAATTGGTCCTTTCCAGTCTCTTTCAGACCTTCTCAGCCCAAACCCAGGGCCAACAGACCACAAAGACTACAGTCTCAGGGAATGCACAGATCTAAACAATGGAGTGCTCCCTTCTAAAAACTGTGAGTGGTAAGCCAACCCCCTATGGAAAAAGTTCATAATGACTTGTCCTTAACCCTTCCCAGCCATGCCCAAGTACTTGCACCCCTAGGAGGAAAATTCTCCCTGCATGCAAAAAACTGGGAGTATATTACACAGGCGCGATGGATCTTAAACATTGTATCCCAGGGATACAGATTCTATTTCTACTCTCTGCCAACCCCAAGCGAATTGCCAGACCTTCCTCCAAACCAGTGGACAGAAGTCCAAAAGCAAGTACTTTTTCTTAGTATCAGGGCTATTCAACCTGTGCCAACAGAGCAAAGGGGACAGGGTTTCTACTCCAAGCTGTTCCTGGTGCCCAGGAAAGATAACACTTTGCGCCCTATTCTGGATCTGTCATCCCTAAACACCTTCCTGGTGATACCAAAATTCAAAATGCTTACACTCCAGCAGCTCCTTCCTATGCTAGCCAAGGACTCCAGGCTAGTCACCCAAGACTTAAAAGAAGCTTATCTGCACATCTCCATAAGGGAATCTTGCAGGAAATATCTACGTTTCAGGGCAGGCTCTATGCACTATCAGTTCTCTGCGCTTCCCTTTGGCTTATCTACTGCACCCAGGGTATTAACAAAGTGCCTGGCTCCAGCCATTGCTTACTGCAGGCAGAGAAATATTCAAATTTACCCATACTTGGACAATTGCCTGATTCAGGCGGACAGTCAGGAATTGCTCCTTCAGCACCTGACATTTGTAAAGAGACTTCTCTGGGGTATACCTTCAATGAAAAGAAATCACGTCTGGTACCCAGCCAAAAGACTGTATTCCTGGGAGCAAGCTTGAACACAGCTTCCCAGATGGCATTCCTCACTCCAGAAAAGCAGGTTTATTTGACAACTTATTTCAAACAACTAGCCACCCAAACCCAGCTATCTGCAAGAAAAGTACTGCAAGCCCTAGGGTTCATGGCCTCGTGTATTTTACTGATTCCATATGCAAGACTACATATGAGGAAACTCCAGTGGTACTTAAAAAGTCTCTGGTGTCAACATTCCCAGGACCTGCAAGCAGCGAGTCCTATCATTCCTTGCCTAAGGACAGAGTTCCTTTGGTGGGCAGAGGCTTGCAACCACAACAAGGGACTCCCTTTCTCACAACCCCCCACTGTCCAAACTCTGACAACAGACACATCAGACTATGCATGAGGGGCTCACGTGGCAAGCAAATGCATTCAAGGCAAATGGAGCCCAGGACAAATTCACCTGCATATCAATCAAAAAGAAATGTTAGCTGTACAGAATGCACTGACAGGACAACTCTTGATAAAGACAGACAACACCACAGTTATGTGGTACATAAACAAGCAGGGGAAAACTCACTCTGCAGGTTAGCCATGACTCTGTGGAACACAGCCTTAAGCAACCAAGTGCACCTGCAAGCTCAGTTCCTGCCAGGCAAACAAAATTCATTGGCAGACAACTTAAGCAGAAATCTAATGGACCCACACGAGTGGAAACTGGAACCAGACTTATTCAAATTTCTAATACACCAGGTGGGGGGCACCAGAGGTGGACCTCTTTGCGTCCCTCCAAAACCATCACCTAAACAAATTTTGCACCAGAATTCCCCACAGCCAAGCTTAGAAAGTGGATGCCCTATCCTTCACATGGGAAAACCTCTCAATGTATGCCTTTCCCCCTCTGTGCCTTCTTCCAAAGGTACTCCTCAAGATCAAACAGGACAGGCCAAGGACAATCCTTATTGCACCAGACTGGCCACACCAGCACTGGTACCCACTCCTACACAGTCTGACATCAGTGCTACCCTGGCACCTACATCAGACCCCCTCTCTGCTGTCCCAGCAGGAGGGACATATTTTGATCCTCAGCTGCAAACTCTGAACCTGGCAGCCTGGCTTATTCCCTGAATACATCACCAGCAACCCTCAGCAAGCAGGTGCTGGATGTTATCCTTGATGCCAGGAGGCCCAGTACTAGGAAATCCTATTCAGAAAAGTGGAATGGGTACTGTTCTTGCAGCCAGTCTCAAGGGGAAGGACACAGCCATGCCCACCTTGCCTCAAACCCTAGATTACCTATCAGAGCTGCTCCACAAAGGCCTCTCCTTTTCATCAATCAAGATTCATGCCTCTGCCATCTCAGTTCATTACAACACTGAGCCACCCCTCTTCTCTCACCCTCTGAGAGGAGCTAACAATTTAAGACCCCCAAGGAGAGCTCCCACTTCTGCCTGGGACCTTAACTTTGTACTAGAGAAGCTCACGCTTCCCCCTTTTGAGCCTGCTGCTACAGCTCTTGGAAAACAGCCTTACTGCTAGCCATCACTTCAGCAAGAAGGGTGTCTGAGTTACAGGCCCTTATGGCTGTGGAACCCTTCATTATTTTCCATGCGGACAGGGTTTCCCTCAGGACTAACCCATCTTTTATGCCCAAGGTGGTATCCAGTGTGGCTTTAAACCAATCCATCCATTTGCCAACCTTTTTTCCTAATCCTCAGAATAAAGGGGAAAGGATCCTGCACTCCCTGGACATGCACAGACAGCTCAGGTTCTACCTTGACAGGACTAAACCTTTCAGAAAATCTGATCAGCTGCTGGTCAGCTTTGCTACAGGGGCCGAGGGCAAGGCCATTTTGAAACCAACCATTTCTAAATGGATAGCACACTGCATCCATTTCTGCTACAAACACTATGGAAAACCTACCCCACGGGATCAGGCCTCATTCCACTAGAGCTACCTCAACCTCTACAGCTTTTCTCAGGGAAGTTCCTACCAGGAACATCCTGGAAGCTGCAACCTGGAGTTCTGCACACACCTTCACCAAGCATTACCACTTACCTATCTTTTCCAAATCCAGAGCTGGATTTGCCTCACCAGTCTTACAAGGCCTGCTAGCTAGCCCTCCTACTTCTTGACTGCCTCCACCCTTCCTCAGCTTTGCGAATCAACCCAAGTGTGATGACTGCAACAGTGAAATACGAAGCACATAGTACAGTTGTGTACACTTTCCGTAAATGTAGATGTTCGAGTGTATTCACTGTTGCAGTCCTGTTACCCTTCCTCCAGCCCCTTGTCTTTCTATACTTTCTACCTATCCTCTTTTTTGGCCTTATCTTATGGAAATGGTATTTACCTTATTTGGAGGTGTTCCACGCCATTTGATTGCTTTCTATTTTGGACCTTTGACTTCTGGGGCAAGAAAAACTGATGTAATGACGTCGGTTGCATGTTTTATACCCCTGACTACCTCATGGATGAGGTGACAGCATCCGATGCAGAAATCCCAAGACTCTGGTATTCGGGCCGACTGAGGGCTACCTGCAGACAGATAACCCAAGTGTGATGACTGCAACAGTGAATACACTCTAACATCTACATTTATGGTAAGTGTACACAACTGTACTTTGCTCCTTCTGTGTTGCCAGCTTTGGGGGATGCATTCTTTGCAACCAGCATTTGTTTCACAATAAGCCACCTGCTCCCAGAAAGTTCGATAAATTGTATAATATACCCCACTCCCACAATTTTTTTGAAACCCAGGTTAGATTGTGTAGAAATTTCTCTGTCAAAATCAGTTTCTGCCAAGATCTTTATTGCAACCTGCCTTATTCCTTCTGACAATCTGGGAAATGCCTTGATAAGTTTTAAAGAAATATTATACCTCTTCCACTTTGGTCTTCAGAATTACGAACTGTTAGGCTTGCGTCTCAATTTCTGTTGGCTTCCTTTGATAATTGAGAAGGTTAATTGCTGACCTTTCTTCTTGAGATTATGGCATCTTGCAACATCTCTGAGTTAATATTGTCTGTGACTTTGGTAACCAAACATTCTCTAAAATGTATTTGATGCTGATTATCCTGTTTTTAGAGCAACTGCTACCTATCAGTAATCAGATTTGCCTGGTTACTTTCTCAGAATTTACCAGAGGATGGCAAAGCCTGAGACCTTGTATACTCCCCTGGATAATGGCTAAAGAGGTGTTTTTTTGTTCCTTCATCTGCTGAGGTCCGTAAAAGCCAAATAGAGAGATGAAAGCGAACAATAATGACCAGGAACAACAAAAAGTTTGCTCAGGAGAACCAAATAAGGGTACAGACCTAGTACCAAGAGAAGGTGGAATAACAAGGCAGTTTATTGTGCAAAAACCCAAAATTGGTGTCCCTCCTGTAAATAAACTTCAATGGTCGGCTTTGTATTTGTTTTAGTTCAGTAATCTGAAGAAAACGTTCCCATTCTCTAATAATTACTTCCCTGATGTTACGTGAGTCACCCGTATAATACATTATGTATGCCCCTTCGTAACTAGGCCTAGAAACTAAGTCATTGCTGTGAGGATTCAATGTTTCATCCTGCCCTAAAATAGGTGCAAATCTCCCTTTCCTATCCAGGACCACTTCTTCTATAATGTCTTGAATAAGGTTATCAGGGTAGTCCCTGTCTCTGAACATCTGGGAGACAATCTCAACTTCCTTTACAAAATCCTCTTCCTCAGAGGTCATCCGACTAATTCTAACTAACTGTCCTTTGACCAAGTTCTTTTTCTGAAAAAATGGGTGACCACTATTGTAATGGAGGTAGGAATTGGAAAAAGTTTTTTTCCTGAAAACTTTAGAAGAAAAAGAGTGGTCAAGTTTGGTCAAGGAAATGTCCAAATAAACTAGTTCACTATTATTAAAAGAATGTGTAAAATCCAAAAAAATCAGTGGTTCCTTTGAGGTATGTGAGAAATTCTAGAAATCTTTCATAAGAATCCTGCCAAAAAATAACAATATCATCCAGAAAACGTTTATATAAACACCAACAATGGGAAAACTCACTGTTTGTAACAAATAGTTTCTCCCACCAAGACAAAACAATGTTTGCATAAGTAGGGGCACATTTTGCCCCCATAGCTACCCCTCTTTCCTGTTTAAAAAATTCGCCCTCAAAATACATAAAATTGTTTTTAAGTACTGTCTCCATAAGCAATAGACAGGTGTTAAAATCAGAACCATAATTACCACTCTCTCTCATGCTTTCCTCCAGCCATAAAAGACCTGTTTCATGAGGAATAGAACCAAAAAGGTCAAATATATCCAGGATAACAAACAATAGGTTGGAATTGAAAAGTTCAGGTTTTATATGTCTTAAAAAATCCCATGAATCCTTCAAGATGGTAATCCCTTGGTTTGAGAGGGGTTTCAATTTTACATCTAAATACTTGGCTAGGGGAGCAGTCATAGACGCCTCTGAGGAAACTATAAGTCTTAAAGGTGGGTCCGAAGGATCCTTATGGACCTTCGGAATACCAAAAACTGAGGGTGTCCTGGGGTACCTATTGTACAAAAAATTAAAAGTATCCAAATTTATAGATTCTTCCAATAACAAATCATTTAAAAGCAAAGCAATTTTAGAGTGAGCTATGTTTACCTCGTTAATAGAAGCCTTGGAATATTTTGAATCATCTAGTAACATATCTTTCATTTTAGATTCGTATAAAATATAGTCCATTAAAACTGTACCCCCTCCTTTATCTGGTTGCATAATTCTTAAAGACTTGTTATTGGTAAGTTGGTTCAACACCAATTTCTCATCCTTTGAAAGGTTTGAATATATCTTATGTGTATTAATAGTATTCCTGATCTCCCTTTCCATGATAATTTCTAGGTTTTTAAGCTGTGGGTGTAGAGGTGGGTTGTAGATACTTTTTCTCTTAAAAATGGACTGTCCATGTACAGGTTGTGAATCTGCCAACACCAAGGCCAAGTTTCTTTTACGTAAAAACAACTTCATATCAATTATAGCCTGGGGAATATTACCTTTTCTGACAGGTATATATTTAAAACCTTTGGAAAACAATTTAAAATGATCCAGGTTAATTACTTCAGCACTATAATTAAAAATCTTATAATTACTATGTTCAAAAATATTACCATAGTGTTTGATTCCAACATTGGAATCTGTATTGGATAATATCTGGGATTCCCCCTGTAATAATGATGTTGATTGTAATAGACAGGTTTCTTGTTCCGAATTCTGTTGGATCTCCGGGGGAGGGGTGGAAAATCCAAAGGGTCTGGATGATAGGATTCTGTAAAAACTTCGTTATTTTCATCCCCCACCGAGTTTCTATTGATTGTAGGCTTATGATTTGTTCCTATATAACCTTCTGGGGTGTATAAATTGAAAGGCCTTGGTTTGGGGTAAGCAGTACCATTATGATATTCCTTAATGTCCCTTTCCAGTTTTCCTTGCTTTCTCCTCATATTGTTTTTACAGTCTGAATCAATCTGTTTAAATATATTAAAATATAGTGCTTTCTCAGGCTCAACACTAAACAGAAGATCTTGCATAATAGCGGAGTTAATAGATTCCATATTCTTCAACAATAAATGTCTTAATTCTTTCATTTTCTACAATAAGAGCCCTAACAATATCTAAAACACACTTATCAAAAATTTTTAAAAGTTCAGAATGAAATGCAGAACCATTTTCAACCCGATTTGGGAAATTTACAAAACCTCAAACCCTTGGGAACTACATTTTTACTAATACATTCCTTAAGAAAAGTATTATCACAGCCAAGTCTTTTGAATTTGTCCATATAAAAATACAAAGCATCCAAACTTTCCCTGTAGGTTCGGGTATCTCTTTCCTGGTTAACGACCCCTGGGTAGATAGTATGCAAGGAATAGTTTTAGCCAATAAAACCATCATAATTAGCCAAATAATTATCAATAAAGTCACCTTGTACTGAAGGAAGATCCCCAGTTCTATCGTCCAAACAGCGCAGATTACCAGGACCATCATTAGCTTCATTAACGGTATTGTTGGACCGTAATAAACGTGGAAAATCATCATAATCCTGTGTACCAGGGTTAACAGAAGCAGAGGAACCCTGTTTCGATTTAGTATGGTTAACATTTCCTTCCGTATTCGAATGAATTGCACAGCGTTTAACACCTGAACAAACGCTCCGACAGTAAGCCATAGCTATAATTGATTGACATGCTGGGGTGAGCAATTCAACTAGTTGCGATAACTGGCCAATCACCTTCCAGAGCTCACCCTTCTCCCCGCCTCGAAAGTCAATCTCGGTCTCGGTGTCAGCCCCTGAGAACTCCGCCATCCCAAATAGAACAAAAACCAACCAGGGTACGGTTTTAATGGACTATATATTTTATACGAATCTAAAATGAAAGATATGTTACTAGATGATTCAAAATATTCCAAGGCTTCTATTAACGAGGTAAACATAGCTCACTCTAAAATTGCTTTGCTTTTAAATGATTTGTTATTGGAAGAATCTATAGATTTGGATACTTTTAATTTTTTGTACAATAGGTACCCCAGGACACCCTCAGTTGTTGGTATTCCGAAGGTCCATAAGGATCCTTCGGACCCACCTTTAAGACTTATAGTTTCCTCAGAGGCATCTATGACTGCTCCCCTAGCCAAGTATTTAGATGTAAAATTGAAACCCCTCTCAAACCAAGGGATTACCATCTTGAAGGATTCATGGGATTTTTTAAGACATATAAAACCTGAACTTTTCAATTCCAACCTATTGTTTGTTACCCTGGATATAGTTGACCTTTTTGGTTCTATTCCTCATGAAACAGGTCTTTTATGGCTGGAGGAAAGCATGAGAGAGAGTGGTAATTATGGTTCTAATGATTTTAACACCTGTCTATTGCTTATGGAGACAGTACTTAAAAACAATTTTATGTATTTTGAGGGCGAATTTTTTAAACAGGAAAGAGGGGTAGCTATGGGGGCAAAATGTGCCCCTACTTATGCAAACATTGTTTTGTCTTGGTGGGAGAAACTATTTGTTACCAACAGTGAGTTTTCCCATTGTTGGTGTTTATATAAACGTTTTCTGGATGATATTGTTATTTTTTGGCAGGATTCTTATGAAAGATTGCTAGAATTTCTCACATACCTCAAAGGAACCACTGATTTTTTGGATTTTACACATTCTTTTAATAATAGTGAACTAGTTTATTTGGACATTTCCTTGACCAAACTTGACCACTCTTTTTCTTCTAAAGTTTTCAGGAAAAAAACTTTTTCCAATTCCTACCTCCATTACAATAGTGGTCACCCATTTTTTCAGAAAAAGAACTTGGTCAAAGGACAGTTAGTTAGAATTAGTCGGATGACCTCTGAGGAAGAGGATTTTGTAAAGGAAGTTGAGATTGTCTCCCAGATGTTCAGAGACAGGGGCTACCCTGATAACCTTATTCAAGACATTATAGAAGAAGTGGTCCTGGGTAGGAAAGGGAGATTTGCACCTATTTTAGGGCAGGATGAAACATTGAATCCTCACAGCAATGACTTAGTTTCTAACCCTAGTTACGAAGGGGCATACATAATGGATTATACGGGTGACTCACATAACATCAGGGAAGTAATTATTAGAGAATGGGAACGTTTTCTTCAGATTACTGAACTAAAACAAATACAAAGCCCACCATTGAAGTTTATTTAAAGGAGGGACACCAATTTTGGATTTTTGCACAATAAACTAAACTGCCTTGTTATTCCACCTTCTCTTGGTACTAGGTCTGTACCCTTATTTGGTTCTCCTGAGCGAACTTTTTGTTGTTCGAGGTCCGTAAAAGCTTAGAAGAAAGCAGGAAGTTAATTCAAGTTGGTTGCCCAAATTTTTCAACCCTCCTCGCCAAAATGTATAATAGAAACTTTTCTTACTCTTAAGATGTTCTTCGTGTTTCACTGTTGCAGTCATCACATTTGGGTTATCTGCCTGCAGGTAGCCGTCAGCCGGCCTGAATACCAGAGTCTTCGGATTTCTGCTTCAGATGCTGTCTCTTCTTCCTTGAGGTCAGGTCGTTGGGGGTATAAAACATGCAGCCACCGCCACTACATCAGTCTTTCTTGCCATGTGTTGTCCGAAGCAGATGTTCATCGTGTTATACTGCTGCAGTCATCACACTTGGGTTATCCTGTCGTCAGGCGGTCCCGCAGTCGGCCGAATCCCAAAGCCTTGGTCCGGCGTCGGTTGTCGTCGCTTCTTCCCTGATGTCAGTGCGACAGGGGTATAAAAGAGGCAGCCAACGCCATTTTCTTCAGTCTTTCTTGCCGCGCGGTGCCCGAAGCAGAAGCAGTTCGCAAGTGCCGGTCCGAGATTTTCAAATCGAATTTCAGCCCGAAGTCTTCTCTAAAGCTAAGTACCCCATTGGGGAACTTTTCTTGCCTCAGATCGATGTCAGACAAAGTTAATAATTGCATTTCTTGTGGGAAGCAAATACCTCATAAGGATTTTCATTCTTATTGTATTCCTTGCCTAGGCCCAGACCACGACCTCTCTGGTTGTCGGTTTTGTGCTAGGTTCAACAAACATACAATTAAGCGTCGGGCAGATTTCGCCCAGCATTATTTTGGCAGAAAATTTAACTATAGCATGCCGTCGGAACAACCGACATCAGCACTGATTAAAAAACGCAAAGATAAGGACAGACAGCCAAGACCAGTTACTGAGGCCTCAGCCAGGCCTGACACCGGTTCTCCGGTTTTCAGCGAGGCGCCTACGCAGCCCCTGACTACTGCTTATTCAGAAATTCTGACGGCCTCCCAGACCGAAGCAGCTGGGCCTCAGGAACTGGTTCCACCTCACCCCTCGGACACCAGCCCTGACGGTGATCCGGAAATTTTGGATAGGCCTTCGGTTTCTGAAGGTGTCTTCAAACCGACAACTCTCTACTAAGTCTTATGCTAAAGCTCCCTTGAAAGTTAGGAAGCCGGGTCCACACACCCCCCCACAGGCCCCTATGCCTAAAAAACAGATGCTTAAGATGGTTGAGGATTTAATTACCCTTATCAGGGGATCCCAACCCCCACCTGACAAAAGGCCTAGACTGGAGGAAGATTATCCTTCCTCTGACCAAGCATCCATTTCCTCAGGCAACTCTGAGGACCAGGATTACTCCTTCCCTCCTTATGAAGATTCAGATGCTGAAGAGTCCATTCCCTCTGTCTCCCCCCCTGAAGACTACTCTTTTGGGGAAACTTTACACACCTTGAGGGAACACTTCCACTGGGAAGGCCAAGATTACTCTGACTCTAAGAAAAGACTCCGTGAGTTTCTTCTTCTTCCACAGCATAGACCCCTTGCAATTCCTCCAGTTTTAGACATTTTGGATGATGTTTACTCCGAATCTAGTCTAAACCCAGATTCCTTACCTCCAGCACCAGCTAAACCAGACAGATACTACCGAGTTCCTGATGCTCATAACTTTCTATTTAAAAGTCCTACTGCAGACCCAGGAACCATTTCTCAGGGTCCCAAAGGGGTTAAGGCCTCTACTGCTAAGAATCCACTTCCTTCTGAAAGAGATTCCAGAGCATTAGAAAGATGGGGAAAGAAAGTGTATACGTCTGCCACTTCGGCCATGAGGGCCTTAAACTGCCAATTCCACATGCTAAAATGCCAACAGTACTTGATTACACAGTTAAAACAGAAAATGATCCCTCAGACAGATCAACCTGATTTGAAAGAGATGCAGGATTTGCTGCATCCAGCAGAACAGGTGGGAAAGCATACCTTACAGTGTGGTTTTGATTCATTGGAAGCCTCATGTAGAGCAGCTGTCACAGGATCTGTAATACGTAGGCATGCTTGGCTTAAAGAACAAGCCTTACCAGAACATGTCAAAGCAAAGTTATTGGATGCTCCATTGCAGAAAGATGTGTTATTTGGTGTCAAAGCAGAGGAATTTTTAAAGAAAATGGAAGAAAAGGCAAAATCTATGCAAACAGTTAAAGATTTCTTACAGGTACAACCTCCTCGTTTCAGCAGAAACTGGCCATCAAAAAACTGGTCCTTTCCTGCATCAGACAGACCCCAAAGAGGTAGGTACAGGCGCAGGGGCAGAGGCCAGCCACAAGGTTCTTTCAGGCCTAGACAATGGCAAACAACATCTCAAAGAGGGGAGACGAAGATCTCAACCCTTCAGGAAACAAACACAATGACTTCCCTCTTCGCCTGCCAAGCAAAATTGCCCTGGCAGCACCTTTGGGAGGAAAACTGGCTTTATTTCCACAAAATTGGCGCATCGTAACAAAGGACAAATGGGTTCTGGATATTATTACCCGAGGCTACAGATTTCATTTCCACACTTTACCACGGATGAGAGGCATGCCAAATCTGCCTCCAAACCAATGGGCAGAGGCACAAGCGCAAATTTCAGCTCTCATGGATATGAAAGCAATTCAAAAGGTACCTACAAAGCAAGGTCAAGGTTTTTACTCAAGACTATTTCTAGTCCCAAGAAAGGACAAAGCCTGGAGGCCCATTTTAGACCTCTCAATTCTAAACACATACCTGGAGGTACCCAAATTCAAAATGCTCACACTTCAGCAGCTTCTTCCCATGCTGGGCAAGGAGTCTTGGCTGATAACGTTGGACCTCAAAAAGGCATACCTGCATGTCCCTATCAGACAAGATTGCAGAAGATACCTCAGATTCTTGGCAGGTACAACGCATTATCAATTCTCTGCATTGCCCTTTGGCTTATCTACTGCGCCCAGAGTATTTACGAAATGCCTGGCATCAGTAATTGCATATTGCAGACAATGAGGAATACAAATTTACCCATATCTAGACGACTGCCTGATCCAAGCGGACAGCAAGGACATTCTATTACAGCATCTGGCATTTGTAATAAAGCTGCTTAGTTGCCTAGGGTACACAGTAAACAAAAAGAAGTCAAAGCTAATACCCTCACAACAAATAATATTCCTGGGTGCCAGCTTAAATACAACGGCCCAGATGGCTTTTCTCACGCCAGACAAAGAACAACAATTGACTCAATACTTCAAAAAGATGGCAACTTTTACCCAGCTCACTGCAAGGAAAATCCTGCAGGCATTGGGGTTCATGGCATCCTGCATTCAACTACTCCCATATGCAAAGCTGCATATGAGGCAATTACAATGGTACCTGAAAAGTGTATGGTCTCAACACAGGCACAGCCTCGAATCAAGTATACCTCTCATTCCATGCCTTCAAAAAGAGTTCCTATGGTGGGCTCAAGCATGTCAAATAAACAAGGGTCTTCCTTTTTGTCTTACCTCCAGCAAACCAAACTATGACAACAGATTCTTCAGACTACGCCTGGGGAGCACACATGGCAGGACAAGTGCATACAGGGCAAATGGTCTGCAAAACAAATGCATCTTCACATCAACCAAAAGGAGATGCTAGCTGTGCAAAATGCACTGACAGCCTTCAAGGACCTCTTGCATCCAGGACAACTACTAATAAGGACAGACAACACCACAGTGATGTGGTACATAAACAAACAAGGAGGAACACACTCCTACCCTTTATGCAGACAGGCAATGACCTTGTGGAACACAGCATTGACTTACCAAGTACAACTGCAAGCACAATTCCTGCCAGGAAAGGAAAACATATTGGCAGACAAATTGAGCAGAAATATGGCAGATCCTCACGAGTGGAGACTACACCCACAAGTATTTTCAATGATAACTCAAAGGTGGGGATGTCCAGACATAGATCTATTTGCCTCCCCCAACAATTGCCAACTACAGAAATTTTGCACAAGGACTTATCACTCCCTAGCCTGGAAAGTGGACGCCCTATCATTCAGTTGGACAGCATTGACAGTCTATGCCTTCCCACTACTACCTCTATTGACCAAGGTATTATTGAAAGTCCGATCAGAGAGACCACAAATGATCCTCATTGCTCCGGACTGGCCACGCCAGCACTGGTACCCATTACTAAGGAACTTGACTCACAGCCCTCCATGGATTTTGCCTCAATTCCCACTACTGAAGACTCAGAAAAACTCTCTGATACTTCACAGCCAGCTCAGAATTAAATTTAGCTGCATGGAGAATACCTTGAATTATCAATCAACACTTCTCTCAAAGGACGTCCAGAATGTCATTTTGGAGGCCAGAAGGCCCAGCACCAGCACCAGAAAAACTTACTCAGACAAATGGAAAAGATTTTGTGCATGGAACCAGGCTAAAGGCCAAAATCCTTGGATACCTAACATTCCTCAAATACTGCAATACTTAACTGAGATGCTACACCAAGGCCTTTCATTCTCATCCATTAAGATCCATGCTTCAGCCATTTCAGCTCAATATAATACGGATCCTCCAATTTTCTCACACCCTTTACTACGGCAGTTTCTCAGAGGGGCTAAGAATATAAGACCCCCCAGAAATCCCCCAACGCCAGCTTGGGACCTGAACTTCGTTTTAGAAAAATTAACACTGCCTCCTTTCAAACCAGCATTCTCAGCAGAACTACAATACTTGTCTTGGAAAACAGCTTTGTTGCTGGCTATTACCTCAGCACGCAGGGTCTCAGAACTACAGGCACTTATGGCAGTGGGACTTTTCATCATTTTCCATCAGGATAGGGTCTCTCTACGAACTAACCCTACCTTTATGCCAAAAGTAGTATCCAGTGTGGCTTTGAATCAGACCATTCATTTACCCACCTTTTATCCAAACCCCCAGAATAAAGGAGAAAGACTCCTTCACTCTTTGGACATTCACAGACAGCTACATTACTATTTAGATAAGACAAAGACCTTCAGAAAAGACTGACCAACTCTTTGTATTCTATGCTGTAGGTTCACAAGGAAAGGCTATTTCAAAACAGACCATCTCCAAATGGATAGCACATTCTATCCGCTTTTGCTTTTCGCACCATGGGAAAGCAGTGCCTGTTAATATTAGGTCCCATTCTACCAGGGCTACAGCAACCTCAGCAGCCTTTCTCAGGGGGGTTCCAACCAAGGACATTCTGGAGGCAGCTACTTTGGAGTTCAGTGCACACCTTTACCAAGCACTACCACCTTCCTTTATACTCAAAAACCAGAGCTGGTTTTGCAACTGCAGTACTGCAGGGCATCCTAGCTTCGCCTAACCCAGTTTAGTACCAGCCACCCATCCATAGCTTTGGGATTCAACCCAAGTGTGATGACTGCAGCAGTATAACATGATGAACATAGTACAGTTTTGTACCTACCATAAATGTAGATGTTCGAGTGTATATACTGCTGCAGTCCAGGTTACCCTCCCACCATCCCCTCTACATACCAGGGTGTTAGTTATAGCTCCATGTTCATCAATCAATTGGATGCATGTCTATATGGTGTATTTGCCAATAGTTAGTACTATTGTTTATCTACTAAGGTATTTTTGCATAGCTTTTGTATTGCCTTCCTAGTTGGGGGCACCTGACATCTGGGGCAAGAAAAACTGAAGAAAATGGCGTCTGCTGCCTCTTTTATACCCCTGTCGCACTGACGTCAGGAAAGAAGCGACGACAACCGACGCCGGACCAAGGCTTTGGGATTCAGCCGACTGCGGGACTGCCTGACGACAGGATAACCCAAGTGTGATGACTGCAGCAGTATATACACTCGAACATCTACATTTATGGTAGGTACAAAACTGTAATTTCACAAGTGCTGGTCGGCCGACTCCCGAAATTTTCATTTTCAACTTTCAGACCCGAAGCCTTCAAAAAAGATAAGTACCCCGTTAGGGATCCTTTTTCTTGCTCTAACCGATGTCAGTAAAAGTTAACAATTGTCTTACCTGTGGAAAGCAAATACCTCATAGAGATTTTCATTCTTACTGCATCCCCTGTTTAGGCCCAGACCACAACGTCCCTCGCTGTCGGATGTTCATCGTATTTCACTGTTGCAGTCATTACACTAGGGTTATCCTGCTGGCAGGCTACCCGCAGTCGGCCTGAATTCCAAAGTCCTGGCCCGGCGTCGGCTGCTGTCGCCCCTTCCCTGATGTCAGTGCGCCAGGGGTATACAAGATGCAGCCGACGCCATTTTCTTCAGTCTTTTTTGCTGTGCGGTGCCTGAAGCAAAAGCAGATGTTCATCGTGCATACAGCTGCAGTAATTACAGATGGGTTCTCTGCCGTCAGGCGGTCCCTCGGTCGGCCGAATTCCAAAGTCTTGGTCCGGCGTCGGTTGTCGTCGCTTTCTCTTCTGACGTCAGTGAGGCCAGAGTATATAAGACACAGCCGACGCCATGTTCTTCAGTCTTTTTTGCCGCGCGGTGCCCGAAGCAGAAGCAGTTCGCAAGTGCTGGTAGGCCAGCTCCTGAATTACGAATATTTTGGAAACCGAAGTCTTCATTAAAGCTAAGTACCCCGTTGGGGAAACTTTTCTCGTCTCAGACCGATGTCAGAAAAAGTTAATAATTGTATTTCTTGTGGGAAGCAAATACCGCACAAGGATTTCCATTCCCGCTGCATACCTTGTTTGGGCCCAGACCACGACGTCTCGGGCTGTCGCTTTTGCGCTACCTTCAATAAATGCACTATTAAGCATCGGGCGGAGTTCGCCCAGCACTACTTTGGTAAAGCTTTTGATTATAAAATGTCGTCGGACACTCAGACTACCGTTTTGACCAAAAAATGCAAGGAAAAGGACCGACACGCGAGGCCCGCGGTCCCCGCCGACACCACGCCAAAACAGGCTACACGTGGTCCGGTTCTCAGCGAGACGCCTTTGCAGTCCCTGACTACCGACGACACTTCTTTGGCGGTGTCCTCTGTACCCGAGACCGCTGGGTCCTCGGCCCTTTCCCAGACTACAACCGAAGCCTCTGCTAATGTTGAGCCTACTAATGTGGACAGGTCCACCTCCACCCATGGTGTATTTAGGCCCTCATCTTCCTTTTCAATTAAGGCCTTTACTAAATCCAAAGCAGCCAGGCAGCCCATGAGGCCTGTTGTACAGGGCCCATCTCCAGGTCCCATGCCTAAAAAACAGATGCTTAGAATGGCTGAGGATTTAATTACGCTTATCAGAGGTTCTCAACCCCCTCCAGACCAGAGACCCAGAGTGGAGGAAGATTCTCCCTCTTCTGATCAGGGATCCATTTTATCAGAACATTCTGATGCAGAGAAACGCTCTTACTCTCCTTTTGAGGATTCGGATGCAGAACAGTCCATTCCCTCTGTATCCCCCCCTGAGGATTTTTCCTTTGGGGAAACCTTACACACCTTGAGGGAACACTTCCATTGGGAAGGCCAAGACTTTTCAGATTCCAAGAAAAGACTTAGGGAATTTCTTTTGTTACCTCAACACAGACCTCTGGCTATACCCCCTGTTTTGGACATACTGGATGATGTCTATTCGGAGGCTTGTCTTAACCCGGATTCTCTGCCTCCTGCACCAGTCAAACCTGATAGGTATTACAGAGTACCCAGCTCTCACCAATTTCTCTTCAAAAGCCATAATGCTGACCCTGAAACCATTTCACAAGGCCCCAAGGGATTGAAGGCCTCCACTGCCAAAAATCCACTTCCTGCAGAAAGGGAATCAAGATCTTTGGAAAGGTGGGGGAAAAAGGTTTATACCTCGGCCACCCTAGCCATGAGGGCTTTAAATTGTCAGTTTCATATGCTTAAATATCAACAGTTCCTGTTATCACAATTGAGGAACAAAATGTCTCAACCTGAACAACAAGATTTAAAGGAGTTACAGGATATGATGCATAGTGCAGAACAAGTGGGTAAACACACCTTACAATGTGGTTATGAAGCCCTAGAGGCCTCAAGTCGAGCGGCAGCTACAGGATCAGTCATTCGCAGACATGCCTGGCTTAGGGAACAAAATTTACCAGATCATGTGAAAGCTAAACTTCTAGATGCTCCTTTACAAAAGGATGTGCTGTTTGGTACTAATGCTGAGGAGATACTACGGAAAATGGAAGAAAAAGCCAAATCTATGCAAACTGTCAAAGCTTTCTTACAGGTCCAACCACCACGTTTTAGCAGAAATTGGCCTTCAAAAAACTGGTCCTTTCCAGCCACTGACAAGCCCCAAGAGGTAGATACAGACGCACAAGGGGCAGAGGGCAATCACAAGGATCATATAGAGGCCGACAATGGCAAACTCCAGCACCAAGAGGTGGCGAAGACAGTGCACAACAATACAGGAAGCAAACCCAATGACTCCCTCATTTCCATGCCAAGCATGTCTCAGCTGGCAGCACCTTTGGGAGGAAAACTAGCACTATTTGCAAGCAATTGGCATATTGTCACAACAGACAAATGGATCCTGGACATTATAAACAGAGGCTACAAATTTCAATTTCACACTCTTCCAAAATGAGAGGCATGCCAAACCTGCCACAAAATCAAAGGGCAGAGGCACAACTGCAAATTTCAAAGCTCATAAGCATGCGAGCTATTCAAGAGGTACCTACTCACCAACAAGGTCAAGATTTTAATTCAAGACTTTTCCTGGTACCAAGGAAAGGAACCGACTGGAGACCCATTTTGGACTTATCCACCTAAACACATTTCTAATCGTACCAAAATTCAAGATGCTCACATTACAGCAGCTTCTTCCCATGCTGGGCAAGGAGTTCTGGCTGGTAACATTGGACCTCAAGGAGGCATACCTGCATGTCCCAATCAGACAAAGCTGCAGAAGATACCTCAGATTTCTTGCAGGTTCAATCCACTATCAATTCTCTGCATTGCCCTTTGGCTTATCTACTGCCCAGAGTATTCACAAAGTGCCTGGCATCAGTGATTGCCTACTGCAGACTTCAAGGGATACAAATTTACCCTTATCTGGACGACTGCCTGATCCAAGCCGACAGCAAGAACATACTTCTGGAACATCTGGCATATGTGACACGGTTACTGCTTTCTCTGGGATATACAATCAACAAAGAGAAATCAAGGCTAACACCATCCCAGAAAATAACTTTCCTGGGTGCCAACTTGGACACAAACACCCAGATGGCCTACCTTACACCAGAAAAACAAGGGCAACTATCTCAGTACTTCAAAATACTAGCAAAAGTACCAGGCTTACTGCAAGGAAAATCCTGCAGGCTCTGGGATTCATGGCATCTTGCATTCTATTAACCCCATTTGCAAAGCTGCATATGAGGAAACTTCAATGGTACCTAAAAAACCTATGGTCTCAACACAGTCACAGTTTGGAAACAATAATACCAATAATTCCATGTTTGCAAAAGGAATTTCTATGGTGGGCCCAAGCATGTCAAGCAAACAAAGGCCTCCCATTCTGCAAGCCTCAAGCAAAACAAGTCATAACCACAGACGCCTCAGACTACGCCTGGGGGGGCGCACACGACGAACAGGTGGATTCAGGGCAAATGGTCCCAAAAAGAAAAGCACCTTCACATCAATCAAAAAGAAATGCTAGCAGTAATAAATGTAATTACAGCTTTCAAGGACTTCCTACATCCAGGACAATTACTGATAAGAACAGACAACACCACGGTAATGTGGTACATAAACAAACAAGGAGGAACACATTCATACCCCTTGTGCAGACTAGCCATGACTCTTTGGAACTTGGCTCTGGAAAGACAAACCGAACTTCAAGCACAGTACTTGCCAGGATTGGAAAACACACTGGCAGACAATCTAAGCAGAAAAATGACAGATCCACACGAATGGAAGTTACATCCTCAGGTGTTTGCAGAAATAATCCAAGCATGGGGGAGGCCAGACATAGATCTTTTTGCCTCCCACAGGAATCATCAATTGGAAAAGTTTTGTTCAAAGACCTTTCACCCAAAGGCCTGGAGAGTGGACACCCTTTCATTCAGTTGGACAGCATGGACAGTTTATGCATTCCCACCTCTGCCTCTTCTGCCCAAGGTGCTTTTGAAAGCAAGAACAGACCAACCGAAGATGATACTGATTGCTCCAGATTGGCCAAGGCAACACTGGTACCCACTCCTGAGGAGCCTAACACATACTCCTCCCTGGTCCCTGCCTCTAATGCCTCTTCTGCTGACTCAGCACAGCTACAAAACTTTTCACAGTCAGCTGAAAACACTCAATCTCGCTGCATGGAAAATTCCTTAACACCACAACAGAACCTACTCTCCAAGGAGGTACAGGATGTCATTTTGGAGGCCAGAAGGCCAGCTACTAGAAAAGCTTACTCCATAAAATGGAAGCGGTTTTGCTCTTGGAATGAGAAAAAGGCCAGGACCATAGAAAACTGAACTTGCCTCAGGTATTACAGTACCTAGCGGAGCTATTGAACAGTGGACTTTCTTTTTCTTACATAAAAATCCATGCCTCAGCCATCTCTGCAGAATTCAACAAGGATCCTCCTTTATTTTCTCACCCACTCTTACGACAGTTCCTCAGAGGGGCTAAGAATATAAGACCACCAAGGAAACAACCAATACCAGCCTGGGATCTTAATTACATACTAGAAAAATTAACATTGCCTCTTTTTGAACCAGCTGCCTCAACAGATTTGCAATATTTGTCCTGGAAGACAGCCTTCCTTCTGGCCATCATTTCAGCTTGTAGGGTTTCTGAACTTCAGGCCCTCATGGCGGTGCAGCCCTTTCTCATTTTCCATCAGGACAGGGTTTCCTTGACCAACCCATCATTTATGCCTAAAGTGGTATCCAGGGTAGCTTTAAATCAAGCCATACACCTACCCACCTTTTACCCCAATCCTCAAAACAAAGGGGAAAGGCTGCTACACTCCTTAGACATCCATAGGCAGCCGTTATTATTTGGACAGAACAAAGTCCTTCAGGAAATCAGAACAACTCTGTGTCCTATGCTGTAGGGGCTCAAGGAAGCCAGTTACAAAACAGACTATTTCAAAGTGGATAGGCCACTGCATACGGTTTTGTTACTCCTATCATGGGAAATCTGTTCCTGCAGGTATCAGATCCCACTCCACCAGGGCCACAGCTACCTCTACAGCCTTCCTCAGAGGAGTTCCTACCAAAGATATTTTGGAGGCAGCCACCTGGAGTTCTGTACATACCTTCACAAAACACTACCATCTGCCTTTATATTCCAGAACAAGAGCAGGCTTTGCCACTGCTGTTTTGCAGGGCATTCTGGCTCAACCCAGTTCCTCCTAGTACCTACCACCCAGTGCATAGCTTTGGGATTCTACCCATCTGTGATTACTGCAGCTGTATGCACGATGAACATAGTACAGTTTTGTACCTACCATAAATGTAGATGTTCGAGTGCTAATACAGCTGCAGTACAGGTTTCCCTCCCTCCTTCCCCACTTGGTAAAGGCATGAGGCCTAGCAACCTCTTCATACTACCTGACTGGGTTATCCGGCTGTGTTTTATTTGCTTGCTACTACTGATTTTGGATTATATTGCATTGCTTGTATATGTATATAAGCACTATTTAGGTATTGCCTTCCTTCTGGGGGCACCTGACATCTGGGGCAAGAAAGACTGAAGAACATGGCGTCGGCTGTGTCTTATATACTCTGGCCTCACTGACGTCAGAAGAGAAAGCGACGACAACCGACGCCGGACCAAGACTTTGGAATTCGGCCAACCGAGGGACCGCCTGACGGCAGAGAACCCATCTGTGATTACTGCAGCTGTATTAGCACTCGAACATCTACATTTATGGTAGGTACAAAACTGTACTTTCTCAAGTGCCGGTCGGCCGACTCCTGAGATTTTCGAATTTGAATTTCAGGTCCAAAGTCTTCAATAAAGCTAAGTACCCCTTGGGGAAACTTTTTTCTTGCTCCAGTCTGATGTCAGTAAAAGTTAACAATTGTATTTCTTGTGGGAAGCAAATACCTCATAAGGATTTTCATTCTTACTGTATTCCTTGCCTAGGCCCTGACCCACGATGTTGCTAGTTGTCGGTTTTGTGCTAGATTCAACCAATGCACTATTAAGCGTTGGTTCAATTTTGCTTTTCATTACTTTGGCCGAAGGTTTAACTATATAATGCCGTCGGAACAACCGACAACCGGAGTCCATAAAAAGCGCAAGGACAAAGAAAAAGACAGGCATCTGAGGTCCAAAACCGACGACGAAGCCTCTTCTAGGCCAGTCGCCGGTTTTCAGTGAGGCTCTTTCACAGCCCCTGACATCCGCTACCTCAGAGCCACAGGCCGCCTCCGACTCCCACGTGGGGACAGCTAGGCCTCTGGAAACTCAAGGTATTGGGCCTACAGAAACAATTCCCTCAGATGGGTCCGGAGCTGCTGAGCAGGCATTGGCTTCTGAGGGTGTTTTCAGACCTACACAGCTTACTATCATGACCTCTTCAGCAGCCAAGGCAAAGTCTAAAACACCTTTAAAGACGAAGAAACAAGTACAGCATTCTCCTGGACAGTCATCCATGCCAAAGAAACAGATGCTCAAAATGGCCGAGGACCTAATTACTTTGATCAGGGGCTCCCATCCCCCTCCTGATAAAAGGCCTAGGCAAGACACTGACTATGATTCCTCTGACCAGGTTTCTATTTCCCCTGATTCCTCTTCAGATCAGGGCTGTTCTCTTCCTCCCTATTAGGACTCTGATGCTGAAGAATCTATACCTTCAGCCTCTCCACCTGAGGATTACTCTTTTGGGGAAACCCTGCACACCATGAGGGAACATTTCCATTGGGAGAGCCAGGATTGTTCAGAATCCAAGAAAAGGCTCAGAGACTTTCTTTTATTGCCTCAGCACAGGCCTCTTGCTGTTCCCCCTGTACTAGATATTGTTGATTATGTTTTTTCTGAATCCAGTTTGACTCCTGATTCTTTACCCCCTGCACCAGTTAAGCCAGATAGGTACTACAGGTTTCCAGATTCTCATAAATTTCTTTATAAAAACCCTGCTGCTGATCCAGAAACTATTTCTCAGGGTCCCAAAGGGGGTCAAGGCTTCCACTGCTAAAAACCCTGTTCCCTCTCATAGGGATTCTAGAGCACTGGACAGATGGGGGGAAAAAGTTTACACCTCTGCTACTTTAGCTGTAAGGGCTTTACACTGCCAGTTCCACATGCTTAAATATCAACAATACCTAATGTCTTTGCTAAAACAGAAAATGCTTACAAGCTCTGAATGTCCTGAGAACAAGGAAATGCAGGATTTATTGCATGCAGCTGAACAAGTGGGAAAGTATACTTTGCAATGTGGTTTTGATTCATTAGAGACTTCTTGCAGAGCCGCAGTTACAGGTTCTGTCATTCGAAGGCATCCTTGGTTAAAAGAACAGATTTTACCTGATCATGTTAAAGCAAAATTATTGGATGCTCCATTACAGCATGATACTTTGTTTGGTGTTAAGGCAGAAGAGGTGTTAAAGAAAATGGAGGATAAAGCAAAATCAATACAGACAGTAAAGGATTTCTTACAGGTTCAGCCACCTAGATTTAGCAGGAACTGGCCTTCTAAAAAGTTGTCCTTTCCAGTGTCAGACAGGCCACAAAGAGGCAGATACAGACACTCAAGAAGCAGATCTAAGCCCCAAGGCTCATACAGACCTAAACAATGGGGTGCTTCAGCCCCCAAAGGCGGAGAAGACCAATCACAACCTTATAGGAAACAGTCCAAATGACTTTCCTCTGCAAATGCCAAGCACTTACCTTTTGGCAGCATCCTTAGGGGGAAAACTAGCACTTTTCTCACAAAATTGGCACATGATCACCCAGGACAAATGGGTACTGAATATTGTTTCTCAGGGTTTACAGGTTCCACTTTCACACTCTACCAAGGTCAAAAGGTATGCCAGACCTGCCACAAAATAAATGGGCAGAGGCACAAAAACAAATTTCGGCTCTCATGGACATGAGAGCTATTCAAAAAGTACCACAGCAAGAACAGGGGCAAGAATTTTACTCAAGACTTTTCTTGGTACCCAGAAAGGACAAAGCCTGGAGAACAATACTGGACCTGTCTATTCTAAATACCTTCCTGGATGTTCTAAAATTCAAAATGTTGACACTGCAGCAACTTCTACCCATGCTGGACAAGAAGGCTTGGCTAGTTACTTTGGACCTCAGAGGCATACCTGCATGTCCCAATCAGACAATCTTGCAGAAGATACCTCAGATTCATAGCTGGCTCAATGCATTACCAATTCTCTGCACTGCCCTTTGGCTTATCTACTGCGCCCAGGGTCTTCACAAAATGCCTGGCACCAGTAATTGCATTTTGCAGACAAAAAGGAATTCAAATATATCCCTACTTGGACGACTGCCTTATTCAAGCAGAGAGCAAGGACATTCTACTAAAGCATCTGGCGTTTGTAAAAAGATTGCTAATTTGCCTAGGGTACACAGTAAACGAAAAGAAATCAAAACTAGTGCCCTCCTCAAGAGATAATATTCCTGGGTGCAAGCTTAAATACAACTGCCCAGATGTCTTATATCACGCCAGACGAGCAAAGGCAACTTACTCATTACTTTCAAATGATGGCAACAAAGACCCAGCTACCTGCAAGAAAAATTCTGCAGGCTTTGGGCTTCATGGCATTCTGCATCCTGCTAATTCCATATACAAGACTGCATATGAGGAAGCTACAATGGTATCTAAAAAGTGTTTGGACTCAACATTGCCACAGCCTGGAAACAATAATAACTCTTATTCCCTGCCTGCAACAGCAGTTTCGATGGTGGGCACTGGCCTGTCACCACAACAAGGGACAGCCTTTCACTTTACCCACAGCCAGGCAGACACTAACAACAGATCCATCGGATTATGTCTGGGGGGCACACATGGCAGGAAAATGTATTCAGGGCACGTGGCCCGCGGACCAAAGGCATCTTCATATCAATCAAAAAGAGATGCTGGCTGTACAGAATGCCCTGACAGCCTTCAAGGATCTACTACATCCAGGACAACTATTACTAAAGACGGACAATACTACAGTTATGTGGTACATAAACAAACAAGGGGGCACACATTCCTACCCCCTCTGCAGGCAAGCCATGACTTTGTGGAACACAGCACTGACCTATTAAGTACATCTGCAGGCACAATTCCTGCCAGGAAAGAAAAATACTCTGGCAGACGAACTAAGCAGAAGCCTCATGGACCCTCACGAGTGGAAACTAGATCCACAGGTCTTCAGCATGATAACAAGGAAATGGGGATGCCCAGGCCTAGATCTTTTTGCCTCCGCTCACAACTGCCAACTACAGAGATTCTGCACAAGGACTTATCACTCACAAGCATGGAAATTGAATGCTCTATCATTCATTTGGAAAACCCTAACAGTTTATGCCTTTCCACCACTGCCTCTCCTTCCCAAGGTACTCCTAAAACTCAGACAAGAGAAGCCAAAAATGATTCTGATTGCCCCAGACTGGCCACGCCAGCACTGGTACCCAATCCTAAAGAGCTTGTCTCAAGGCCCAGCCTGGACTTTACCTCAAATTCCTCATCTTCTGACTGAACAAAACAATCGGATCCTGCACAGCCAACTCAGAACCTTAAATCTGGCTGCATGGCAAATAATATAGCCACTCAGAACACACCTCTCTCTAAAGCTGTTATGGATGTCATTTTGGAAGCCAGGAGACCCAGCACCAGGAAATCCTATGCAGAAAAACGGAAGAGATTCTGTGCCTGGAACCAGGCACAAGGACTTGAACCACTTGTTATATTCCTCAGATTTTACAATACCTAACTGAGATGCTGGACAAAGGCCTATCCTTCTCCTCAGTTAAGATCCATGCCTCTGCCATTTCAGCTCATTACAATACGAACCCTCCTATTTTCTCACATCCACTGCTAAGACAGTACCTCAGAGGGGCAAAAAACATAAGACCCCCAAAGAGAGCACCGATACCTACATGGGACCTCAGCTTTGTCTTGGAAAAGCTCACACTGCCTCCTTTTGAGCCAGCCAATACAGCACATATAAAATTCTTATGGAAAACTACTCTGCTCCTAGCAATAACTTCAGCAAGAAGAGTCTCAGAGTTACAGGCATTAATGGCAGTGGAACCTTTTATCATTTTTCATCTAGACAGGGTTTCTCTAAGGACAAACCCAACATTTATGCCAAAGGTAGTATCCAGTGTGGCTCTTAACCAAACCATTCATTTGCCAACATTTTATCCAAATCCCCAGAATAAAGGGGAGAGACTTCTGCACTCTTTGGACATACACAGGAAGCTACGCTTCTACTTGGACAAAACAAAAGCTTTCAGAAAAACTGAGCAACTGTTTGTAGCATATGCTGCAGGATCACAAGGAAAGGCATTCTCAAAGCAGACTATTTCAAAATGGATAGGACACTGCATTTGTTTCTGCTATGCACAGCATGGCAAGTGGGATCACAAGGAAAGGCATTCTCAAAGCAGACTATTTCAAAATGGATAGGACACTGCATTTGTTTCTGCTATGCACAGCATGGCAAGTCAGTGCCTAAGAATATTAGGCCACATTCTACCAGGGCAGCAGCCACTTCAGCAGCCTTTCTCAGAGGGGTACCAACCAAGGAAATTTTGGAGGCTGCAACTTGGAGTTCAGTGCACACTTTTACCAAGCATTATCACTTACCTCTTTACTCTAAATCCAGAGCAGGCTTTGCCACTGCAGTTCTGCAGGGCCTCATAGCCACTCCTAATCCTATTTAGACCCAGCCACCCTACCTCAGATTTGGGATTCAACCCAAGTGTAATGACTGCAACAGTGAAACATGATGAACATAGTACAGTTGTGTACCTACCGTAAATGTAGATGTTCGAGTGTATTCACTGTTGCAGTCCAGGTTACCCACCCTCCATCCCCCTTTCTTTGCTGGGACTTCTCTATACTATACAACCTATGTGGTATATTTGCTTGTAGATGAAGGTATTGTTTTTATTTTACTGTATGCTTTTATAAGCAATATGTATTGCTTACCTTCTTGGGGGCACCGACATCCGAGGCAAGAAAAACTGAAGAAAATGGCGTCTGCTGCATCTTATACCCCTGGTGCACTGACGTCAGGGAAGAGGCGACAGCAGCCGACGCCGGACCAGGACTTTGGAATTCAGGTCGACTGCGGGTAGCCTGCCAGCAGGATAACCCTAGTGTAATGACTGCAGCAGTGAATACACTCTAACATCTACATTTATGGTAGGTACACAACTGTACTTTTTGTGCCTTGTTCAACGCCCAAACTATTCGTTGGGCTATTTTTGCAGCCAATTACTTTCGTTAAGCCATCCGACTACCGAGCTTCCAAAAAAACTTAAGGATAAAGACAGAGACAGACAGCATAGGTCCAAAACTGCCGATGATGCTTCCATTAAACTAGTCGCCAGTCCCTGATACTCATTGAGGTGCTTTCACAGCCCCTGATACCCGCTACTTCAGATTCGCAGGCCTCTACTAGGATCCATTCGGAGTCCGGTATGCCGCAAGATGCTTCTTCGACTATGGAACCTGCAGATGTCTCTACCTTGGATGGGTCAGGAGCCACTGTGCAGGCACCGGCTTCTGAGGGTGTATTCAGGCCTACGGACATTCATATTAAACCAACACCATCGTTTTCATCCAGGCCAAAAACACGCACTATGCCTAGAAAACCGATGACCAAACCGCAGGCTCAGGCCCATATGCCTCAAAAACAGATGCTTAGAATGGCCGAAGAACTTATTACCTTTAATTAGGGGAAGCCAGCCTCCCCCCTGTAAGAGACCTAGCTGATCATGAATCTGATATTTTGCTCCTTCTGATTACCAGGATTTGCCCTTATCTACTTATGAGGATTCTGATGCAGAGGATTCCTCTGCTTCCCCCCCAGAAGATTTTTCTTTCGGTGAAACCTTGCATACTCTTAGGGAGCATTTCCAATGGGAAAGTCAGGATTACTCTGAGTCCAAAAAGAGACTTAGGAAATTCTTACTCCTACCTCAACACAGGCCTTTATCTATCCCTCCTGTTCTGGACATTGTGGATGATGCTTTCTTGGAATCTAGCCTTACCCCAGACACTTTACCTCCAGCTCCCAGAAAACCTGACAGGTACTACAGAGTACCTGACTCTCACAAGTTCCTCTTCAAGAATCCTTCTGCGGATCCAGAGACCATTTCCCAAGGACCAAAAGGCATTAAGGTTACTGCTGCCAAAAATCCTACCCCTTCTGATAGAGATTCTAGAGCCTTGGACAGATTGGTAAGAAGGTATACACTTCTGCTACTTTGGCCATTAGGGCTTTAAATTGCCAGTTTCATATGTCGGGTATCAGCAACATATTATGGAACTACTTAGACAGAAAGTGATGTTGATTCCTGACTGTGCTGAACACAAAGAATTGCAAGATTTAATGCATTCTGCAGAACAAGTTGGTAAACATACTTTGTAATGTGGTTTTGACGCTTTAGAAGCATCTTGTAGGGCTGTTGTCACTGGGTCTGTACTTAGAAGGCATGCTTGGCTTAAGGAACAAAACTTGCCAGATCATGTTAAAGCTAACATACTGGATTCTCCCTTAAACCAAGACCGCCTTTTTGGCAACGAAGCAGAAGTCGTCCTCAAAAGGATGGAGGAAAAAGCTAAATTTATGCAAACTGTTAAAGATTTCCTACAAGTACAGCCTCCCAGATTCAGTAGGCATTGGCCTTCAAAGAACTGGTCTTTTCCAGTCCCTTCTAGGCCTTCTCAGTCCAAACCCAGGAACAGCAGACCACCTAGGCTACAGTCTCAGACTACGCACATATCTAAGCAGTGGGGGGCTCCCAGTACCAAAGCAGGGAGTAGTAAGCCACCCCGGTACAGAAAAATGTCACAATGACTTAACCTTAAACCTTCCAAGCCCTGCTCAATTACCTGCTCCTTTAGGAGGAAAGCTCGCCCTGCATGCAAAAAAACTGAGACCTCATTGCCCAGGACAAATAGGTTTTGAACATAGTTTCCCAAGGATTCAGATTCCACTTCCACACACTACCAACCCAAAATGGTTGGCCAGACCTACCCCCAAATCAATGGGCGGAGGCCCAACAGCTGGTTCTATCTGTTCTCAGTATCAGGACTAGTCAGCCTGTCCCAGCAGAACAAAGGGGACAAGGATGTTCTTCATCTCACATTGCTGCAGTCCTAACACTTGGGTAGTCCGCTGTCCTCGGTCGGCCCGAATAACAAAGTATAAGGCTGACGTCGGTCAAGGCGCATTTGACTGACATCAGGACGTCAGGGTACAAATGCGCATGACCGACGTCATATCCTCAGTCTTTTTTGCCGCATGGTCCGATGCAGAAGCAGCGTTGCAAGTGCCGTTCGGCATTCTGAAATTTTTCGAATTCGGAGTTTCAGACCAAGTCAAAGTTGGCTAAGTACCCCGTTGGGGAATATTTTAGTTTTTTCTTGCCTCAGTGGTTTACCGGATGTCAGAAAAAGTGAATAACTGTATTTCTTGTGGGAAACAGATACCGCATAGAGATTATCATACTTTGTGTATTCCTTGTTTAGGGCCTGAGCACGACGTTGTTTGGTGTCGCTCTTGTGCTAGATTCAATAAGCGCACTATAAAGAGAAGGTTAGATTGTGCCAGGTTAGTCTTCGGGAAGTGGTGCAATTATAAAATGCCGTCGGATGCTCCGACTCCCGCTTCTTCGAAGAAGCGCAAGGACAAAGCAGCTAAGCCTAGGCTAGAAGAACTGTCCGTACCGGACGCTGGTTCTTTAGAGGTGTCGGTGGAGCCGGTGGTTCCACCGGAGGTTTCTTTGGAGTCCCAGGGAGAGACTTTGTTATTGCAGGATGTGGCCTCTCAGGAGGCAGGTCAGGCTGAAGGGGCTTCTCAGGTTACTGTACTCCCCTCCCTTCCTAGGGTGGTTAGGCCCTCTCCTTCTGTTTCCAAGGCTTCTCCCAGAGGCGGGCCAGGTTTAGCTTCAGTTGGTGTCACCCCTAGTTCTTCAGGAACTGTGCCCAAGAAGCATATGCTTAAAATGGCAGAAGATTTGATTACTTTGATTAGGGGTTCTTTGCCCCCTCCTGATAAGAGACCTAGGGTGGAACCTGAGCTAGGGAGTTTTGAGCAGGCTTCAGATGTTTCAGAGTCTTCGGCTGAAGACTTGCAGGAGTATTCTCCTTATTCTGATTCTGATGTGGATGATTCTACTCCTTCTGCTTCTCCTCCTGAGGATTTTTCTTTTCAGAGACTCTTCATTCCATGAGGGAGCATTTTAAGTGGGAAGGTCAGGACTTCTCTGATTCCAGGAAAAGGCTTAGGAATTTTGTTTTTACCCCAGCATAGGCCTTTGGCTATACCTCCTGTTCTGGATGTGGTGGAAGATGTTTTTGCAGAGGCTTCTCTTAATCCTGATTCTTTGCCTCCTGCTCCTGTTAAACCGGATAGGTATTACAGGGTGCCTGAAGCTCATAAGTATCTTTTTAAGAGTCCTAGGGCAGACCCAGAAACTGTTAGTCAGGGGCCTAAAGGTGTTAAGGCTTCTGTTGTCAAGAATCCGGTTCCTCCAGATAAAGAGGCCAGGGCTTTGGATAGATGGGGAAAGAAAGTTTATACTTCTTCCACCCTAGCTATGAGGGCTTTGAATTGCCAGTTTCATATGTTGAAATACCAAAACTATCTCCTTTCACAATTGAAGTCTAAGGTTGATGCTCTGGCGGAAGGTATTGAGTGTAAAGAGTTACAAGATTTAGTACATGTTTCTGAACAGGTGGGTAAGCATTCTTTGCAATGTGGTTTTGATGCTGTACAGGCCTCGTCTAGGGTGGCTGCCACTGGGTCAGTTCTTCGCAGGCACGCCTGGCTGAGGGATCAGAATTTATCTGACCATGTTAAGACAAGGATTTTAGATGCTCCTTTACAATCTGATGTGTTGTTTGGTTCTCCTGTTGAGGCAGTCTTAAAGAAAATGGAAGACAAGGCTAAGTCTATGCAGACTGTTAAAGATTTTTGCAGGTTCAGCCTCCAGTTTAGTAGAAATTGGCCTACCAAGGGGTGGACGTATCCTTCTTATGATTCCCAGTCTAGGGGTAGGTCTAGGCGTGGTAGGGGCAGAGCTCAGGGCTCTTTCAGGCCTAGAACAGGAGTTCACCTGCACAGTCTTGGTGAGGGCAGGGGTCAGTCCTTTCGTAAACAGACCCAATGACCTACCTTTTCAGCTGCCAGAGCCTTCTCGTCTGGCAGCACCTTTGGGAGGAAGGTTGGCACTTTTCAAGGAAAATTGGAGTTTAATTACCCAAGACAGATGGGTATTGGATATCATACACCACGGTTACAGGTTTTATTTCCATACCTTGCCTCCTTTCAAAGGCATGCCAGGCGTTCCTCCTCAGCAAAGAATAGAGGCTCACAAACAAATTTCTCTGTTACTTCAAATAGGGGCCATACAGCCAGAAGTGGGCCTAGGATTTTATTCTCGCCTGTTCCTAGTGCCAAAGAAAGGGAACACGTGGAGACCAATTTTGGATTTATCTACCCTCAACACTTATCTGGACATTCCCAAGTTCAAAATGTTGACGTTACAACAGCTTTTACCTCTGCTGGGCAAAGATCATTGGATGGTAACTTTGGATCTCAAGGAGGCTTACCTTCATGTTCCTATCAGACTGAGTTGCAGGAAGTATCTGCGTTTGGCTGGGACTTCTCATTATCAGTTCTCTGCATTGCCCTTTGGCTTATCTACTGCCCAGAGTGTTCACGAAAGTTCTGGCTCCAGTGATAGCTTTCCTCAGGCTAAAAGGAATACAGATCTATCCTTATTTGGACGATTGCCTGATTCTGGCTCAAGGAAGGGACGAGCTTCTTCATCATTTGGAATATGTGATAGCAGTGCTAAGATGCCTGGGGTATTCTGTGAACGAAATAAAGTCCAGTCTAGTACCCTCTCAGGACATGTGCTTTCTGGGTGTAAGACTGAATACAGCATCCCAGATGGCCTTTTGACCCCGGACAAACAAAAGAATCTTTCCCTTTACTTTCATCAATTGTCTCATCAGTCCAGGCTGACTGCAAGGACAGTCCTTCAAGCCTTGGGGTTCATGGCATCTTGTATTCTGGTGCTTCCCAATGCCAAACTGCATATGAGGAAGTTACAATGGTATCTCAAAATGTATGGACACAGCACTGCCAGGATCTGGACACTGTCATTCAAATAATACCTTGCATTCAGAAGGAATTGTTGTGGTGGGCTCAGGAATGTCACCTAAACAAGGGACTCTCTGTGACCCGGCCAGAGGCGAGTCAGATTCTAACGACAGATGCCTCAGACAAAGCTTGGGGAGCTCATCTGAATGGAAAGTGGATACAAGACAAGTGGCCTGCCAGACTACAACATCTACATATCAACTTGAAGGAGATGTTAGCAGTCCAGTTTGCATTAATAGCTTTCAAGGATTTACTTCTTCCAGGGCAGGTGTTGATTCTAACAGACAACACAACTGTCATGTGGTACATCAACAAGCAAGGGGGAACACATTCTTATCCTCTATGCAGGCAAGCAATGATTTTGTGGGAGACTGCTCTCAGTTTACAGCTAAATCTTCAGGCAAGGTTTCTGCCAGGAGCACAGAACTCCTTAGCAGATGTGTTGAGCAGACGAATCATGGATCCCCACGAGTGGAAATTGGATCCTCATGTATTTCAGAAATTGACAGTGTCATGGGGAACTCCAGACATAGATCTGTTCGCTTCTCCACTAAACCACCAGCTGCCAAAGTTTTGCACAAAAGGTTTCATCCCACAGCTTGGAAAGTGGATGCTCTTTCTTTCAATTGGAGCAATCTTCATGTGTATGCCTTTCCACCTCTGCCTCTCCTCCCAAAGGTACTACTAAAGGCCAGACAGGACAAGCCAAGGATGATTTTGATAGCTCCAGATTGGCCTCGACAGCATTGGTACCCATTACTGAGAAGCCTGGTACGGGAGCCTCCATGGCCTTTGCCTTGATTCCACACCTGTTGTCTCAGGAGGACAGTCATTTGCTCAATGTCAAGCTTCACTCTCTTCACCTAACAGCCTGGCATATTCTGTTTTGAACCATAGTGGGTCTCAGCTTCCACAGCAAGTTTTGAATGTTATTTTGGAAGCTAGAAGGCCTAGTACAAGGAAAGTGTACGCAGATAAATGGAAGAGATTTTTATTTTGGAGTGCAGCAAAGGATTTTGATGTTTCTGAGCCTAATTTAAGTGTGGCTCTTCAATATCTTACTGAATTACTGGACAAAGGTTTGTCCTTCTCTTCTATTAAGGTTCATGCTGCAGCAATTTCGGCTCACTATGATTGTGACCCACCATTGTTTTCTCATCCTTTGTTCAAGCAATTTCTTAGAGGGGCAAAGAATATAAGACCCCACGTAGAGCTCCTACTCCTGCTTGGGATCTCAATTTTGTGTTGGAGAAACTCATTCTACAACCTTTTGAGCCTGCAGCTACGGCCGAGTTGAAATATTTATCATGGAAGACTGCTTTTTTGTTGGCCATTACCTCTGCGAGAAGGGTTTCTGAATTACAGGCCCTTATGGCAGTTGAGCCTTTCTTAATTTTCCATAAGGATAGGGTATCTTTACGTACTAATCCTTCCTTTATGCCTAAGGTGGTTTCTAGTGTGGCTTTAAACCAAACTATTCATTTGCCTACTTTTTATGCAAATCCCCAAAATAAAGGGGAAAAGATTTTGCACACTTTAGATGTACACAGGCAGTTGCGATATTATTTGGACAGAACTAAAGGGTTCAGGCAGTCTCAGCAGTTATTTGTTTCTTTTGCTTTGAGTTCTCAGGGCAAGCCTGTGTCAAAACAAACCATTTCTAAGTGGATTGGGTTTTGCATTGCTTTCTGTTATTCCCATCATGGCAAGGAGATTCCAGCTGGGATTAGGCCTCATTCCACTAGGGCTACTGCCACTTCGACAGCTTTTTTGAGGGGGGTGGCAACTAAGGATATTTTTGGAGGCAGCTACTTGGAGTTCAGTGCATACTTTCTCTAGACATTATCACCTTCCACTTTATTCTAAATCTAGTGCTGGGTTTGCCACTGCTATTTTGCAGGGCATTTTGGCAGCTCCTGCTTCCTTATAGTTTTGCCATCCTCCCTTCCCTCTGCTTTGGGATTCTACCCAAGTGTTAGGACTGCAGCAATGTGAGATGAAGAACATAGTACAGTTTTGTACCTACCATAAATGTAGATGTTCGAAGATCCACATTGCTGCAGTCCAATTACCTCCCTCCTTCCCCTCTGTAGTTAGAGGCGGTTGTGTGGGTTGGGTTGTCAATATGGTGTATATTGTATATATTGTACATATTTTTAGTGCAAGGGTGGTTGGTTGGTTGTTTGCTGTCTTTTGGTTTTGACCTTTCTTTTTAGGGTCTTCTGACATCTGGGGCAAGAAAAGACTGAGGATATGAAGTCGGTCATGCGCATTTGTACCCTGACGTCCTGATGTCAGTCAAATGCGCCTTGACCGACGTCAGCCTTATACTTTGTTATTCGGGCCGACCGAGGACAGCGGACTACCCAAGTGTTAGGACTGCAGCAATGTGGATCTTCGAACATCTACATTTATGGTAGGTACAAAACTGTACTTTTTTATTCAAGATTTTTCTGGTACCCAGAAAAGACAACTGGCGTCATATCCTGGACCTGTCTATTCTCAAGAACTTTCTGGTGGTTCCAAAATTCAAAATGCTAACTCTTCCAACAGCTTCTTCCTCTGCTAGCCAAGGATGCCTGGCTGGCAACCCTAGACTTAAAGGAAGCTTACCTGCACATCCCAATAAGAGGATCCTGCAGAGACAATACCTACGTTTTAGGGCGGGCTCCATGCACTTTCAGTTCTCTGCACTTCCCTTTGGGTTATCTACTGCGCCCAGGGTGTTCACAAAGTGTCTAGCTCCAGCCATTGCATTTTGCAGGCAGAGAAATATTCAAATTTACCTATACTTGGGTGATTGTCTGATTCAGGCAGAAAGCCAGGACTTGCTATTGCAACACCTGGCATTCATAAAGAAACTTCTAACCTCACTGGGGTACACCATGAACGAAAAGAAATCTCACCTAGTACCCTGCCAACAGATTGTATTCCTGGGAGCAAGCTTGAACACAACTTCCCAGATGGCATTCCTCACTCCGGAGAAACAAGTTTATTTGCCAACCTACTTCAACCTATTGGCCACAAAACCCCAGCTATCTGCAAGGAAAATACTGCAAGCTCTAGGGTTCATGGCCTCTTGCATTCTACTAATTCCATATGCAAGACTGCATATGAGGAAACTCCAATGGTATCTAAAAAGCCTATGGTGTCAACATTCTCAGGACCTGGAAACAATGATTTCTATCATTCTTTGTATAACGACAGAGTTCCTCTGGTGTGCAGCGGCCTGCTACCACAACAAGGGACTCCCTTTCACTCTACCCCCTGCCGCCCAAACCCTAACAACAGACGCATCAGACTATGCATCAGGAGCTTACATGGCAGGGCAGTGCATTCAGGGCAAATGGAACCCGAGACAGCTGCACCTACATATCAATCAAAAAGAAATGTTGGCTGTACAGAATGCTCTGACAGCCTTCAAAGACCGTATTCTTCCAGGACAACTATTGGTAAAGAGAGACAACACCACAGCAGGGAGGAACCCACTCATACCCTCTCTGCAGACTAGCCATGGCTATGTGGGACACACAGCCTTGAGCCACCAAGTACACCAACAAGCACAATTCCTGCCAGGCAAACTAAATTCAGTGGCAGATGACTTAAGCAGAAATCTCATGGAACCACACGAGTAGAAGCTAGAATCCAAAGTATTCAACCTCTTGAGGAACAAATGGGGGATTCCAGAGGTAGACCTGTTTGCCTCCCCTCAGAACTACCAATTGAACAAATTCTGCACAAGAACTCCCCACAGTCAAGCTTGGAAAGTGGATGCCCTGTCCTTTACCTGGGAAAGTCTCTCAGTTTATGCCTTTCCCCCTCTGCCTCTTCTCTCGAAGGTTGTACTAAAGGTCAAACAGGACAAGGAAAGGACAATACTGATTGCACCAGACTGGTAATGCCAGCACTGATGTACCCCCTTGCACAGTATGACACTGCTACAACCATGGCACCTGCCTCAGACCCCATCCCTGCTGTCCCAGCAGGCGGGCCAGGATGTTCTTCGTGTTTCACTGTTGCAGTCATTACATTAGGATTATCTGCTTGCAGTAGCCCTCAGTCGGCCTGATTAACAAAGTCTTGGGTCCTGCGTTGGTTGCTGTCCCATCTTCCATAACATCAGGGGTATAAAACATGCAGCCGACGCCATGACATCAGTCTTTCTTGCTGCGCAGTGCCCGAAGCAGAAGCAGTTCGCAAGTGCCGGTCGGCTGAGTCCTGAAATTTTCATTTTCAAGTTTCAGAACCAAAGTCTTCAACTAAAGGCTAAGTACCCCATTGGGGAAACTTTTTCTTGCTCCTTACCGATGTCAGTAAAAGTTAATAATTGCATTACTTGTGAGAAGCAAATACCTCATAAGGATTTTCATTTGTACTGTATTCCTTGCCTAGGCCCTGACCACGACGTATCTTGCTGTCAGTTTTGTGCTTTATTTAATCAGCGCACTGTCCGTCATCGGTACATTTTTGCATCTAAATATTTCGGTTCTCGGTTTAATTGTCCAGAAATGACGGTTAGCCATCCGACTACCGGAATACTGAAAAAATGCAAAGAAAAAGACAGAGACAGGCCGTTCAGGTCCAAAACTGCAGACAACGCTTCTCCTAAGCCAGTCACCAGTTCGCCGGTAGTCAGTGAGGCGCTTTCGCAGCCCCTGATACCCGCTACTTCTGATTCGCAGGCCTCTACTGAGACCCATTCGGAGTCCAGTATGCTGCAAGATGCTTCACATATGGAACCCGCGGATGTCTCTACCGTGGATGGGTCCGGAGCCGCTGAGCAGGTACCGGCTTCTGAGGGTGTATTCAGGCCTACAGACTTGCATATTAAACCAATTCCAACTTCATTACTAAGGCCTAAATCTCGATCTATGTCTAAACAACCGACTCCCAGGCCACATGTTTAGGCCCTATGCCTAAAAAACAGATGATCAAAATGGCTGAAGATTTAATTACTTTAATCAGGGGTAGTCAACCCCCCCCCCCCCCCCCAAGAGGCCTAGGATTGAACTTGACTATGAATCTTCTGAACAGGACTCTTTCTTCTGACTCTTCTAATAATCTGGATTTGTCCATGCCTACTTATGAGGACTCTGATGCAGAGGATTCCATTCCCTCTGCTTCTCCACCTGAGGATTTCTCTTTTGGGGAAACTCTACATACCTTAAGGGAGCATTTCCACTGGGAAAGTCAGGATTTCTCTGAATCCAAAAAGAGGCTTAGGGATTTCCTTCTTCCTCAGCATAGGCCTTTGGCTATACCTCCTGTACTAGACATTGTTGACGATGTGTTTTCGGAATCCAGTATGGCCCCTGATTCCTTACCTCCAGCCCCTAGTAAACCAGACAGGCACTACAGGGTTCCTGAGTCCTACAAATTCCTTTTCAAAAATCCTGTTGCAGACCCTGAAACCATTTCTCAGGGCCCCAAGGGCATTAAGGCTTCTACTGCTAAAAATCCTACCCCTTCTGATAGAGATTCCAGTGCGCTGGATAGACGGGGTAAAAAGGTTTATACTTCTGCATCTTTAGCAAACAGGGCTTTAAACTGTCAATTCCATATGCTAAAATATCAACAGCATTTCATGGGGCTGCTTTAACAGAAAATGATGTTGATTTCTGACTTTGTGGAGAATAAAGATTTACAGGATTTATTGCATTTAGCTGAACAAGTTGGCAAACGTACTTTGCAATGTGGTTTTGATTCTTTAGAGGCCTCTTGCAGGGCTGCTGTTACTGGGTCTGTTCTTAGAAGGCATGCTTTAAGAAGCAATCTCTGCCTGACCATGTTAAAGCAAAACTTTTGGATGCTCCTTTACAGCAGGACCACCTGTTTGGCAATAAGGCTGAAGAAGTTCTAAAAAAGATGGAAGATAAAGTTAAATCTATGCAAACTGTGAAAGATTTCTTACAGGTACAACCTCCTAGATTTAGTAGGCACTGGCCTACTAAGAACTGGTCCTTTCCAGCTCCTTCCAGAGCCACTCCAGCCAAACCCAGACATTCCAAAAGCACCAGGTTTCAGTCCCAACTGACTTTCAGAACTAAGCAATGGGGGCGCTTCCACTTCCAAATCTGGAAACAACAAGGCACCTCCCGAAGGTAAACAGTCTCAATGACTTCCCTTTACAATTACCAAGCACTTGTCTCTTAGCCACCCCTTTGGGGGGAAAACTGGCTCTTCATTCCAGAAACTGGCAACTTATAACCTAGGACAAATGGGTGTTAAATATAGTATCCCATGGATACAGATTTCATTTCCACATGCTGCCAACCCCAAACGGGTGGCCAGACCTGCCCCCAAATCAGTGGGCAGTGGCACAAAAACAAGTACTTTTCCTCCTAAACATGGGGGCTATTTAACTAGTACCAGAAGACGAAAAGGGACAAGGTTTCTATTCCAGATTTTTCCTGGTACCCAGAAAAGACAAGTCATGGCGTCCAATTCTGGACCGGTCTACTCTAAACACCTTTCTGGACATTCCAAAATTCAAGATTCTCACTCTTCACCAGTTACTTCCTATGCTAGGCAAGGATACCTGGTTGGCAACTCTTGATTTAAATGAGGCTTACCTACATATCCCAATCAGGGAATCTTGCAGAAGGTACCTACGCTTCAAAGCAGGCTGCATGCATTATCAGTTCTCTGCACTGCCCTTTGGCTTGTCTACTGCGCCCAGGGTATTCACAAAGTGCCTGGCTCCAGTAATTGCATTTTGCAGGCAAAGAAATATTCAAATATATCCATACCTGGACGATTATCTAATTCAGGCAGAAAACCAGAACATTCTTCTAAAACATCTGACGTTTGTAAAAAGAAGTTCTAACTTGTGTAGGGTAGACCATAAATGAAAAGAAATCACAACTGGTACCCTTTCACAAAATTACATTCCTGGGTGCAAGCTTGTATACAACTGCCCAGATGGCTTTCCTAATGCTAGAAAAACAAATTCATTTGGTGACTTACTTCAAACAGGTGGCCACAAAAACCCTGCTATCTGCAAGGCAAATACTGCAAGCTTTGGGGTCCATGGCCTCCTGCATTCTTCTAATTCCATATGCAAGACTGCATATGAGAAAACTTCAGTGGTACTTAAAAAGTTTATGGAGTCAACATTGTCACATCCTGGAAACAATGATTCCTATCATACCTTGCCTGTGCATAGAGTTCTTTTGGTGGGTAGAGGCCTGCCACCAAAACAAGGGACTGACATTCACACCACCCCCTGCCGCCCAAACCCTAACTACGGACGCATCAGACTATGCATGGGGCCTCATCTGGCCAGGAAGTGCTTTCAGGGCAAATGGAGCCCAAATCAAATGCACCTTCATATCAATCAAAAAGAAATGCTAGCTGTACAGAATGCTCTGACAGCCTTCAAGGACTGTAGTGCAAGGATGTAGCTAGCAAGTTAGGCTGGTGCCAGGCAAGCAAGTATGATAGTCCAAAATGAAAAAAAGCCAGCACCCTGGAAAGTCAAACAAATAAGTTTATTTTAACTTCGAAAAACTACCAACTAGACCGGTTTCAGCTCAAGGCTTTCCTCAGTAGTACATTGAAATGATTGGGTAAAAATCTTATATAGCTTCAAGTAATTGAATTCATGACCTCATTTCCTGTAATTAGTAAAACAAAAGAATGTTATGGTGATAAATCACAAAATAGTGCAGTCTTAAACTAATATGCATCTATGCAATGATTATATATGTAAATATATATAACATATATATATGACATAAAAAGGCAATACTAACAAATGATGTGGAAAAACACAAGATGAAAACTATAGGTGAATGAATGTTTATACAATAAGAAATGAAATTACTTACTGCAAAATCATAATTTGTCATTTAAGCCTAGGGAGAAAAGTCCCCCTAGTTTAATGATCCACCTTCTCTCTTTTGTGTTAAGAATATCGTGCCACCCTGCTTTGAAAGAGCGGTCACCCAAAATTCGATCAATGATTGTAAAAGTAAATCTGGCAGTGGCTTATGTGCACTTTGGATGTATCCTCTCTATACACCAGTATTCCCCATTGGGCAGGTCTCATGGCATTGGAATTCTGGCTCAATAAATCCAACTTATATCCACCAGGAATGAACACACTTCTAATATGTATGGCTGAACATATTTCAATTACTTGAAGCTATATAAGATTTTTACCCAATCATTTCAATGTACTACTGAGGAAAGCCTTGAGCTGAAACCGGTCTAGTTGGTAGTTTTTCGAAGTTAAAATAAACTTATTTGTTTGACTTTCCAGGGTGCTGGCTTTTTTTTCATTTTGGACTAGCCTTCAAGGACTACCTTCATCCAGGACAATTACTGATAAAGACGGACAACACCACAGTTATGTGGTACATAAACAAGCAGGGGGGTACACATTCCTACTCCCTCTGCAGACTAGCCATGGCATTGTGGAACACGGCCTTAGGATACCAAGTACAACTACAAGTTATTCTTGCCAGGAAAGCTAAATGTTCTGGCAGATGAACTAAGCAGAAATCTCATGGACCCACACGAATGGAAACTGGAACCACGGATTTTCAACATGTTGACACGCAAATGGGGGAGCCCAGACATGGATCTTTTTGCCTCATCCCAGAACTTACCAGTTGGACAAGTTTTGCACAAGAACTCATCACAAAAAAGCCTGGAAAGTGGATGCCCTGTCCTTTAGCTGGAAAAACCTTTCAGTCTGTGCCTTCCCCCTCTGCTCTCCAAAGTTCTACTAAAAGTCAAACAGGACAAACCAAAAATGATTTTGATTGCTCCAGACTGACCTCGCCAACACTGGTACCCGCTCCTGCGCAGTGTGTCACACTTTTCTCTGTGGTACCTGCCTCAGACACTTTCCTTACTGTCTCAGCAGCAGAACCAAATTCTGCACCCTCAGCTCCGAACATTGAATCTTGCAGCTTGGCTAATAACCTAAATTCCCCCTTAGCGTCCCTCAGCAAACTTGTGATGGATGTCATTTTGGAGGCGAGAAGACCTAGTACTAGAAAATCTATTGCTGACAAATGGAAAAGATTCTGTGCCTGCAATCAATCTCAAGGGATGAGCACAACAATGCCCAATTTACCTCAGATTTTGCAATACTTAACTGAGATGCTTCACAAGGGCCTGTCTTTTTCTTCCATAAAATCCCATGCCTCAGCCATTTCAGCTCATTACAACACAGAACCCCCCCCCCTCCTTCTCTCATCCTCTTCTAAAGCAGTATCGCAGAGGGGCCAAAAACTTGAGACCACCCAGGAGAGCTCCAACCCCTGCCTGGCACCTTAACTTTGTATTGGAGAAACTCACTCTCCCTCCTTTTGAGTCAGCTGCTACTGCAGACTTAAAATTTAGTTCCTGGAAAACAGCTTTCCTTTTAGCAATCACTTCAGCTAGAAGGATATCTGAATTACAGGCCCTTTTGGCAGTGGAGCCTTTCATCATCTTTCATGCGGACAGGGTTGTCACTCAGGACAAATCCATCATTCATGCCCAAGGTGGTATCCATTGTGGCTCTTAATCAGTCCATTCATTTGCCAATGTTCTTTCCCAGTCCACAGAACAAGGGGGAGTGGATTCTGCATTCATTGGATGTACACCGACAACTTAGATTCTACTTGGACAGGACTAAATCTCGAAGAAAATCTGAACAACTGCTGGTAGCATTTGCTGCAGGGGCAGAGGGGAAGGCTATTTCAAAGCAAACCATTTCTAAATGGATAAGCCATTGTATTCATTTCTGTTATAGGCACTATGGAAAACCATTCCCCAGGGGATCAGATCTCATTCCACAAGGGCTGCATCTACTTCAACAGCCTTTCTCAGAGGTGTTCCTACCAGGGATATTCTAGAAGCTGCTACCTGGAGTTCAGTTCATACTTTCACCAAGCATCATCACTTACCAATTTTCTCTAAATCCAGAGCTGGCTTTGCCACTGCTGTTTTGCAGGGCCTTATAGCTGGTCCTAATACTGTATGTTTCCATCCTCCCAACCATAGCTTTGGAAATCTACCCAAATGTAATGACTGCAACAGTGAATACACTTTAACATCTACATTTATGGTAAGTGTACACAACTGTACTTTCTCTGCACTGCCGTTTGGCGTATCTACTGCGCCCAGGGTATTCACAAAGTGCCTAGCTCCAGTAATTGCATTTTGCAGGCAAATAAATCTTCAAATATACCCATACCTGGACGATTGTCTAATTCAAGTAGAAAGCAAGGACATTCTTTTGAATCATCTGGGCTTTGTTCAAAGGGTACTGACTTGTCTGGAGTTCACCATAAACGAAAAGAAATCCCACCTGGTACCCTGTCAACAAATTATATTCCTGGGAGCATGCTTGAATGCAACTTCCCAGATGGCTTTCCTCATGCCAGAGAAATGGATTAATTTGACAACTTACTTCAAACAAGTGGCCACAAAAAAACAGCTATCTGCAAGGCAAATACTGCAAACCTTGGGGTTCATTGCCTCCTGCATTCTTCTAATTCCATATGCAAGGCTGCATATGAGAAACTACAATGGTATCTCAAAAGCCTTTGGTGTCAACATTCACAGGATCTAGAAGCAAGGATTCCTATCATACCTTGCCTACGCCTAGAGTTCCTTTGGTGGGCACAGGGGACTACCATGCACATTACCCCCTGCCGCCCAAATCTTAACAACAGACTCATCACACTATGCATGTGGGCTCACCTGGCAGGGAAGTGCATTCAGGGCAAATGGAACCCAAGTCAAATGCACCTGCACATAAATCAAAAGGAAATGCTAGCTGTACAGAATGCTCCGACAGCCTTCAAGGACCACATTCTTCCAGAACAACTAATGGTAAAGACTGACAACACCACTGTCATGTGGTACATAAACAAGCAGGGGGGTACAACATGTTGACAAGCAAATGGGGGAGCCCATATATAGACCTGCCCCCCCCCCCCCACCCGAACCATCAACTGGACAAGTTTTGCACAAGGATTCCCCACAAGCTAGCTTGGAAAGTGGATGCTCTATTGTTCAGCTGGAAAAAACTATCAGTTTATGCCTTTCCTCCTCTGCTCTCCAAGGTACTACTAAAGATCAAACAGGACAAGCCAAGGACGATTTTAATTGCATCAGATTGGCCTCGCCAACACTGGTACCCACTCTTGCGCAGTGTGTCATGCTTGGCTCCATGGCACCTGCCTCAGACTCCTTCCTTGTTGTCTCAGCAGGAAAACCAGATTCTGCACCCTCGTCTGCAAACCCTGAACCTAACAGCCTGGCTAATTACCTAATCTCTCCTGTACCATCCCTCAGTAAATCAGTGATGGATATCATTTTAGAGGTAAGGAGGCCTAGTACTAGAAAATCTTATGCTGCAAAATGGAAAAGATTCTGTGCCTGGAACCAATCTCAAGGAATGAACGTAGCAGTGCCCAATCTACCTCAGATTCTACAATACTTGACTGAGATGCTACATTAGGGCTTGTCTTTTTCCTCCTCCAAAATTCATGCCTCAGCCATTTCAGGTCATTATAGCACAGAGCCTCCCCTCTTCTCTCACCCACTGCTCAAGCAGTTCCTCAGAGGGGCCAAATATTTAAGGCTACCCAGGAGATCTCCAACTCCAGCCTGGGATATTACGTTCGTCTTGGAGAAACACACACTTCCTCCTTTCGAGCCAGCTGCTACTGTAGATTTAAAGTTTCTTTCCTGGAAAACATCTTTTCTTTTAGCAATCACTTCTGCAAGAAGGGTATCTGAATTACAGGCCCTTATGGTAGTGGAACCTTTCATCATCTTTCATGCGGACAGGGTGTCCCTCAGAACCAATCCCTCCTTCATGCCCAAGGTGATATCCAGTGTGGCTCTTAATCAGTCCATTCATTTGCCTACCTTCTTTCCTAACCTACAGAACAAAGGGGAACAAGTACTGCAGTCTTTAGATGTGCACAGACAGCTTAGATTCTACTTGGACAGGACTAAACCTCAAAGGATCAAAGGAAATCTGAACAACTGCTGGTTTCATTTGCTGCAGGGACAGAGGGGAAAGCTATTTCAAAACAAACCATTTCAAAATGGATAGGCCACTGCATTCATTTCTGCTATAAGCACCATAAAAAACCTATCCCACAGGGCATCAGACCCCATTCAACCAGGGCTGCATCTACCTCTGCAGCCTTTCTCAGGGGCGTCCCAACTAGGGACATCCTAGAAGCTGCTACCTGGAGTTTTGTACATACTTTCACCAAGCATTATCATTTGCCAATTTTCTCTTAATCCAGAGCTGGTTTTCCACTGCAGTCTTGCAGGGCCTTATAGCTGGTCCTCATTGTATTTAAATTCCTCCGCCCAGCCTTAGCTTTGGGAATCTACCAAATGTAATGACTGCAGCAGTGAAACACGAAGAACATAGTACAGTTGTGTACACTTACCATAAATGTAGATGTTCGCGTGTATTCACTGTTGCAGTCCTGGTTACCCTCCCTCCAGCCCCCTTTCTTCGTTTGGCTATATCTCTACTCTCACTTACTATGCTCTAAAAGCTTTTTGGTGTATTTGCTTTTTTGTTGGAGGTATATATATTTGATTGCTTCCCATTAGGGGGGCACCTGACATCTGGGTCAAGAAAAACTGATGTAATGACGGCTGCATGTTTTATACCCCTGATGGCCTGACATCATGGAAGAAGGGACAGCAACCGACGCAGTACCCAAGACTTAATCAGGCCGACTGAGGGCTACTGCAAGCAGATAACCCTAATGTAATGACTGCAACAGTGAATACACTCGAACATCTACATTTATGGTAAGTGTACACAACTGTACTTTCTGCAACCTCCGCTTCAAACCCTGAACCATGCAGCCTGGCTAATTCCTTGAGCTCTCGTGTAGCATCCCTCAGTAAGCAGGTGCTGGATGTCATTCTGGAGGCAAGGAGGCCCAGTACTAGAAAATCCTATGCTGAAAAGTGGAAAAGATACTGTTCATGGAGCCAGGCTCAGGGGTTGGGCACAACAGTGCTCAGCTTACCTCATATTCTCAGTACTTAGAAATGCTCCACAAGGGCCTATCCTTCTTGTCAATTAAAAGTCTTGCCTCTACCATTTCAGCACATTATAATACTGAGCCACCCCTTCTCTCACCCCTTGCTAAAGCAATTCCTTAGAGGGGCCAAAAATTTAAGACCCCCCCCCCCCAGGAGAGCTCCCAATCCAGCCTGGGACCTTTAACTTTGTATTGGAAAAGCTCACTCCCCCCCCCCCCCCTTTGAGCCAGCTGCTAGAGCAGAGTTGAAATTCCTTTCTTGGAAAACAGCCTTCCTTCTAGCCATCACTTCAGCAAGAAGAGTGTCTGAATTACAGGCCCTCATGGCAGTGGAACCCTTCATTATCTTCCATGCGGACAGGGTTTCCCTCTCGACTAATCCTTCCTTTATGCCCAAGGGGGTGTCTAGTGTGGCCCTAAATCAGTCCATTCATTTGCCTACTTTTTCCCTAATCCACAAAACAAAGGGGAACAAATACTACACTCTCTGGATGTGCACAGACAACTTAGATTCTATTTGGACAGGACTAAGACTGTTAGAAAATCTGAACAGCTGCTAGTTAGCTTTGCTGCAGTGGCAGAGGGGAAGGCCAGTTCAAAGCAAACCATTTCCAAATGGATAACCCATTGCATTCATTTCTGCTACAAGAACCATGGAAAACCTACCCCACCGGGGATAAGATCACATTCCACCAGGGCTGCATCTTCCACTGCAGAATTTCTCAGAGGAGTCCCTACCAGGGACATCCTAAAGGCTGCTACCTGGAGCTCTGTACATACCTTCACCAAGCATTACCACATGCCTGTCTTTTCTAAATCCAGAGCTGGATTTGCCACTGCAGTCTTGCAGGATTTAATTGCTGGCCCTAATGCTCTTTAACTTCCTCCTCCTCCCTTCCTTAGCTTTGGGAATCGACCCAAATGTGATGACTGCAACAGTGAAACATGAAGAACATTTTATTTTATTTTATTTTTATTTTACATTTGTTGACCGGGCTAGTCCAGCTGGATATATGTCCATTTTCAGTGGAGGCCCAGGGAGAAAAGCTCCGCAAATTACAACAACATAAAAGGTCAAGACAAAGACAATAACAGTATAATTTGGTACATAAGAAGTTTTAACAATTATAGTACAAGCCTAAGATTATATATTTTATATTTCAGTAGGAAAAGGGAAAAATTTATCTAAGAATAGATGAATAAGAGTAATACATTTGTATTAGAAATGGTGTAGTACAAATCTTTATAACATATTACAAAATTAGATACACCTAGTAATTTATGATGAGATACTAAGGTCTCACAAAAACCTAAGAAAGAAAAACACTAGCGATCAATAGATATAGTATAGAAGAACAGCAAACAAGGCTGGATTTCTAGTGTTATTTAACACATAGGTTGTGATACTATATGAAGGTGTTTGATCATTTCACAGTATATACTTATTTACATGAGAAAAAATCCTAAGGAAGGTTAAGCTCACTAAAAATGAGTGAGACAACACAAGCTCATGATCATGGGAGGCTAGGGATTGTGGGAGTCTAGTTAATAGTTAGGTACTTAGTCTAGGTTAACACAGGGGTGCATAGCCAGTGTGATTTGAGGTAGGGTTTAAGCTTGCTTTTAAATAAGCTGACAGAGGATATTGAGGTTAGCTGGCTTGGGAGGATGTTCCAGGCTTTACCTACTGTATTGGAGAACAAGGTGTCACCAGCTAAGTTGTTGGATTTTGATATTTGTACAAGTAGGTTATTAGCTGAGCATAAGGTCTTGAGGTTATTATAGGGGATGACTAGGGATGTAAGTATGGGTGTATTTTGAGGTAAATACAGGATCTTATGGGCTACTATTAATTGATTGAAAAGTATTAAATTTGGCAGCTCTAACCATCCTAACTGATTCAGATTGATACAGTGATGAGTTCTATAGGAGGACCCAGCTGCAAATCTGGCAATATTGTTGTAGGAGGATGTAAGTTTACTCAGATTACTTCTACATATTTTGGTATAGATAGGGAGGCATAGAGCAAGGTAGAGATGAGGTGGGTATGAGCAATAGTAACCCTGGCTGGAGGTGTAAGAAAGGGTTTTATTCTATAGAGGGAACCTAGTTTCTTGTTTACTATTTTTATGGTGTTATTAATGTGAGGTTCAAAGGACAAGTTGTTATCTATTAGTACCCCGAGTAGTTTGGTGGTTGGTTCAGGAGATATTATAGTTCCATCATTTGAAGTAATAGTAAAGTTAAGTGGGGAGGTTCTGCGGGTGGGGGTAAATAGTAGCATTTTTGTTTTTTTGGGGTTAAGGATAAGACGTCTTTGTAGGAGCCAGTTTTCAACTGTACGAAAGGTCATTTGGGTTAGTGACTGAAGTTCTGATTGAGAAGCAGCAGTGCATATGAGTGTGGAGTCGTCAGCGTATTGGATACAGTCAGCTTGAGGAATTACAGAATGAAGGTCATTTGTAAAGATGGAGAAGAGTAATGGGCCTAATATAGGCCTAATATAGATCCTTGCGGGACCCCTAGAGTGACTGGGACGTGGGAAGATAAAGTATTTTCCCATAGTACAGCCTGTTGCCTGTTATGTAGGTATGATTGGAACCACTGTATAGTATGGTTGTCCAATGACAGGTTTTTGAGTGTGTCTATAAGGAGGTGGTGATTCACCATGTCAAATGCTTTGGACAGGTCAATAAAAACAGCTGAAGATAGAGTATCAATATTACGATTACTGTTAATATGGTCAGTGAAGGATAAGAGAGCAGAGGTGGTGCTATGAAATGGTCTAAAGCCATGTTGACAGGGTGCTAATAAATTGTGATCGAGTAGGTAGGTTAACAGTTGTGTGTGTATACATTTCTCCATTATTTTTGTCAAAGGAGATAGAATAGCTATAATTGGACAACTCTTTGGAGTTACCGCCCTTATGCAGGGGAATTATGTGAGAGACTTTCCAGATTAGGGGAATAGATCCTTCAGAGATAGTTCTGTTAATGAGGATGGATATGGGGTAGGCTATGACTTTAGCAGCTTTTTGCAGGTATTCTGCAGGTAATTTATCAGCAGAGAGAGTAGTGGGTTTAAGTTTCTGTATGAGGTTACAGATAAGTGAAGTGGGCACTGGCTGAAAATGAAATTGATGAGAATTATTGGTAAAGGTTGTGGCAGAGCCTGGGGTGCTAGGGGATAGCTGGTTGGCTAGGGATTGTATGGTTTCAGTGAAAAAGGTATTAAATGAGTCAGCTATTTGGATGGGATTGTTGTGATCAGAGCCAGAGGGAGAGGGAGTACTTGAGCATCCAGGGTGTAGGAGGTTATTGATACCTCGCCAGAATTTTTGGGGATTATTTTGGTTGGTTTGTTGTAGTTGGTAGTAGCAGTTTCTTTTATCGGCTAATATGGCTTTTTTGTTTCATTTCTTAGCTGTCTGAATTGCAGGTGGTCTGAGGAGCTTTTTGTTGAGCGCCATTTGGCCCATTGTTTATTTCTTCGGAGGATTTTTTGTTTGGTCGTTTTGGTGAGCCATGGTGCCGGTTTGGTTCTAATTCTATCTTTGCGTAATGGGGCATGGCTGTCTAAAATGGTTAGAAATTTAGAGTTAAATTATTTCACGGCATTATCTATTGGGAGGTATTTCAGGGGTGACCAGTCACAGGTGACTAGTTCAGCTTGAAAGTGAGCAGGGTTAAAATTTTTGGTAGTGCGAATAGTTCTACAGATGGTAGAATTTAGGATGACAGTTTTTGTTCTGATTAAATAGGTAAGCTAGTGATCACTTATGTCCTCAGGGAGGGTGCCTGTTTTATAGTTTAGTTGGGGGGTATTAGTGAGTATCCAGTCAAGGGTACTAGTTTTGTTGTTAGTTTTATTGGTGCGGGTTGGGGATGTTATAGTTTGGGTAAAACCATATAAGTTGATATGAGTAGAAGGCTGCTCAGATATACAGGAGTTCCAGTTAATGTTAAAATCTCCAAGTATAATGGTTTCTTGGGGGTAGTTACTTGAGAGCCAGCTGAGGATATCCTCTAATGTGTTGATGTTATTGCCTGGGGGAGATAGACACATGATAGATATATGGCTTTGCTTTTGTTAAGCTGAATCTTAGTTAGAAGAATTTCTGCATTGTTGCAAAGTGGAGGTTTGGAGTCTAACAAGGTAACTTGTAATCCATTCTTATAAAGTATGGCTACGCCTCCTCCTTTTTTAGTGTTATGGTCACGTCTTATGATATTATAGCCAGGGGGTAGAACTGCACTGTCTTGTATTGATGGATTAAGCCATGTTTCAGACAGACAGAGGATGTCAAAGGAATAAACATCAGTAAGGGCATGCAGGTGAGCTATTTTGTTATTGATGCTACGAATATTAAGATGAGCTATCAGGAGAGAGTTGGGGGGCTTGGTAAGTGTCTGTGTGATTGAATTTGTTGGTGTATCAGGCTGTGTAGCTGTGATAGTGGTAGGACCTGGGTTAGGGTGTACATCACCATCTAACAGGGAGTGGACCTGAACTTTTAGGATGAGTTGTAGAAGTTTAAAAATTAGGTTTTTATTTTTTCTAGCTAGTGGGTTACATTGAGAGATGTGATGTAGTCTATGAAATATGGCTGCTGAGTACTTAGCTGAGCTGGGGAGGTTGCTAACACTATGAGTGGAGCTGGAGGTAAGGACATAGGTGTGTGTGATGTGGGTGTGCAGTCCTAGGAATCTGTGGTGTTCGTAGAGAGTAAGTAGATAGGGAATGATAAGTATAATTAGGAGTAGTAATAAAGGTAAGGGTTTACATGATCCTTGAGCCATTTGTTTAGGTTAAGGTGGTTAAATGTAGGGATATTTGTGGATAGAGTGGTAGGATAATGAATAAAGGTAAATGAGTGATGATTCTTTAAGGGGGAGGAGATAGGGGTAAAGTGAGAATATAATAGAGGTAATAGCACTTTAAGGGGAGGAGTTAGAGGTTGGTCCTAATGCGTAGGGGTGTGGCAGTTAGAGCATACGTTTAGGACCACTGGGGGCGGGTGAGATTTGGGGGCAGGGTAGGGGAGTGGAGTGAGCCCGCAGGGCGAACGGAGTGGGATGAGCCACAGAGGAGTTCACCCTTGGAAAACAATCAGAGGAGCAGTAAGCAAAGGTAAGTAAAGCAGCAGAGGGTAAGGTGACACAATGCCTTGATAATAGAATATGCAGAGAGGGTTGGCAGTGAAGAATATTAGAAGAAAGAAAGAATAGAGTGCGAGTATTAGCTCTTCCAGAATATTAGAATCCAAGAGCCTGTAAGTTACTTAAAATTGAAGTCAGAATGGTGGACTAAAGGAAACTATTGCCCTCTAGTGGACAAAAGCTGTATAGCAGAGGCAATATATACTGAGAAAAGAGTGCAGGGCAGTAAGTATGCTATAGAGGATTGAAGAGGAAGAACAGTAAAAATACTTGTAGTCTAAGAAGGGGGAAGGGGTGACAGGTATGGGAGCAGATAGTAAAGGCTGCCGGCTGTCCTGGCTGGTGAAAGTAAACTTACAACCTAGGATATCTCACACTAATTGTCTTAAGACTTTGGTTTAAAGTACGTACTTTACTTATAATTAAATTCCCTTGGGGACTGTAGCAGAGGGGAGAAAAGGTTCAGTTCCTTAGTTAGGGGAAACCGTAGTGTGTTGAGGAGAATAGTTGTTTTCAGCACGCAGGGCAAGCCCTCCTTAGTACTGGGAAACCAGGTTGGGCAGCTGGGAATATAAAGGGAAAAGAGAGAGAGTGGTAAGACACACAGAGAGGTAAAAATAGACAGTTACACAGGCTTATTAAGTAGTAACTTGAGCATAGAGCAGAGATTAACTTGCATAGTAAAACAGTCTTGACTGCACATATTACAATGTCTCTATCAGTGATAATATTCAAGCAAGACAATTATAAAAGCAATATAGTTCAGGAACAATAAATGTTAAACTCTTCTATGACTCAGTCAAAGATTACATTCAGCAAGACACTTGTTAAAACAGCATATCTCCGAAACAATAAGGTTCAACTCGTCTTATAACTCTCTATCATGTTTGCATTTGTTATTTGTATAGATAGATATATATTTTTGTTTTAGAAAGGTAGGCTTCTAATTAGTCCTCCTTATTTGCACACATCATTGTTAATTAGGCTAGTCAGTATAAGGTGCTTGGGCAGAGGACGCTGTGATTTCTGTCGTATGTATAGTAATAGTATGCAACAGGAAATACTGCTCTATATAACTATACAGTGGCAAACAATAGCTCTTCAAATCCATACGATGGTGAAAAGCAGAAACATAAACTCTATACAGCAACCTTAGCTGTCTTTATAGGTGTGAAACAACGCTAGAATGCTTGTAGTCATTAGCATTGTTAGCGTACAAAGAACGCCATGATTCCAGTCTAATATATAAATATATTATGTAACAAGAGCGGTTTATAGTTTTAGTATTCGACAAGAGGTTAGTTCTTATAAATCATACATTGTCTAAAAACAGAGTCTATAGCTCTATGTAGTGACTATAATAGTCGTAAAAGGTCCAAAGCAACACTTAAACGCTATTAGTTGATGGCATAGTTAGCATGCCACAAAAGCATACAGTCTATCCGGTGCTACAAAGTCCTGAAAACTACTCTACCAGAGTACTACAGTTGTGTACACTTACCATAAATGTAGATGTTCTAGTGTATTCACTGTTGCAGTCCTGGTTACACTTCCTCCAGCCCTCTGACTTCTCTTGGCTCTACCTTTCCATCTTGTTGGTATATTTATTTTTTCTTGTGTATTTGCTTTTTGATGGGGGGTTTATCATACCATTTAATTGCTTCCTATTGTGGGGGCACCTGACATCTGGGGCAAGAAAAACTGATGTAATGGCGTCGGCTGCATGTTTTATACCGCTGATGACCTGATGTCAAGGAAGAAGCGACAGCATCTGACGCAGAAATCCGAAGACTCTGGTATTCAGGCCGGCTGAGGGCTACCTGCAGGCAGGTAACTCAAATGTGATGACTGCAACAGTAAATACACTTTGAACATCTACATTTATGGTAAGTGTACACAATTGTACTTTTCCTTCTTCAGGAAATAGAATAGGCATTCCCAGCAAGGCACAGGCAAACAAAATTTCAAAAAGCAATATCATGGTGGTTCAAAGAAGAAAGGAGGCACCTCTCAAAATTAAGGACGGTCTAAGAAAATATGCTGACTTGTATGCCCCTTCATGTGCTTTCTCCTCCCTATGCTGGCGGTCCTGCAAAGGTTTCCCCAAGGCTAGGTGTTCACTTTCCTGTGTGGCATTAGATAACCTCAGACACTTGGGTTCTGAGAGTCTTTCAGAAAGACTACAATTGGCAGTGGTATTCTCTTCCTACTTTTCCTGTTCTTCCAGTCAGTCAAACCCCTCAGTTTCTCCTGTTCTGGATCGCATGCTGTATCTATCATTGTAGAACCTGCTTCCTAGAACTATGAGGCAAAGTTTTTTTTACTTTGGAACCAAGCTTCTGCCCTCTGTCAGTGGTCTTGGCATCTTTGACACTGACAATTTCTTTGACACATTGATAGTGATTTTATCTGGCTGTGCTTTGTCCTGGGGCAAATATGCGGGATGTGGGTGTTTGAGTTAGCCTTGACTCTTAATAATTTTGGTTTGTCCTTGGATCTTGGTGCTTCAGCATTTGACAGCTCAGCTCTGGTTTTGGCCTCTGATCCAATTGGATCGGCAGTTCAGGGGATAAACACTTTGCTCTTTCTTTGCCTTTAGGCCGTGATCCAAGATAATCTTCTCCTATGATGCTGACCCATCATCGGCTTTTTAGGCTTTGGAGAAGATCCTGCTCCACCCCCTCCCCATTGTCATCACCACTGGAACAAAGGCACTGTTTGCTGTGGCTGCAGCTTCAAGGAAGGAACTTCTTGGAGGAAAGGGCCACAGTCCATCCCCGTAAAAATGAATCTAGGGCTATAGCCTTTTTTAGGAAGCATGTGTATGCTTTGGGGACCTTCGTCCTGTGAGCATTAAATTACATTTCCTATTTGACAATAGTCCCAGAGAGCTTTATCTAAAGAAATGATAGTTTTTTTGGAAGGCCCAGTGACTGTTGAGAATCTTAAGACATCAATGGAGGCTCAGTTGTCTACCATGTTGTCTATATTGAACGTATCCATACGGCTGATCTGTAATGCAGCAGAAGGAATATCCAGGGCAGTGGGCATAGGAATAACTGTAGTTTGCCATGCCTTGCTACATCTTTGTGACATCATGGGCAATATCAAGGTGTCCTTCATGAACACCCCATGTGATGAATCCACCCTGTTTGGACCCAGATTGAAAGAAGGCTTGACAAGCAGTGAGAAGGATGGCAAAATCTCTACTATTGGAGTCCATTTCTGTACTCCTCCAAAACAAAAAGGGAGTGAAACCACTCTAGTTCAGAAATCCCAATAATGTGCAGTAGATTCTTTTTGTGATAGGGCCCTCAGGACTGAGGGTGAAAGTGAAACACTAATGGACGTCGCTCCAGGTGCAAAGGTGGTCCGCAGAATCAAAAGTTGAAAGATTTCTTTACCAGTAAACTCTTCCAGCTTTCCTGGATGTTCTTCGTGTTTCACTGTTGCAGTCATTACATTTGGGTAATCTGCTTGCGTTGCCGTCAGTCGGCCTGATTAACAAAGTCTTGGGTCTTGCTTCGGTTGCTGTCCCTTCTTCCATGACGTCAGGTCATCAGTGGGTATAAAACCTGCAGCAGATGCCATTTTAATCAGTCTTTCTTGCCGCGCGGTGCCTGAAGCAGAAGCAGTTCGCAAGTGCCGGTCGGCTGACTCCCGAAATTTTGTTTTCGAGTTTCCGAACCGAAGTCTTCAACCTAAAGCTAAGTACCCTGTTTGGGAAACTTTTTCTTGCTCCTTCCGATGTCAGTAAAAGTTAATAATTGTATTACTTGTGGGAAGCAAATACCTCATAAGGATTTTCATTTGTACTGTATTCCTTGCCTAGGCCCTGATCACAACGTGCCTTGCTGTCGGTTTTGTGCTAAATTTAACCAACGCACTATTAAGTGTCGGTATATAACCAACGCACTATTAAGCGTCAGTATATTTTTGCATCTTAATATTTTGGCTCAAGATTTAACTATCCAGAAATGTCATCGGTTAGCAATCAGACTACTGGAATTCACAAAAAAACGCAAAGAAAAAGACAGAGACAGACCGTCAAGGTCCAAAACCGATGACGAAGCTTCTCCTTAGCCAGTCGCCGGTTCACCGGTATTCAGTGAGGCGCTTTTGCAGCCCCTGATACCTGCTACATTTGATTTGCAGGCCTCTACCGAGACCCATTCGAAGTCCGGTATGCCGCGAGACACTTCAAGTATTGAACCTGCGGATGTCTCTCCCTTAGATGGGTCCGGAGACGCTGAGCAGGCACCGACTTCTGAGGGTGTTTTCAGGACTAAAGATTTGTATATTAAACCAACGCCATCCTCAAAAACAAGGCCAAAACCAACTTCTGTGTCTAACAAACCGACGCTCAGGCCCCTATGCCTAAAAAACAAATGATCAGAATGGCTAAGGATTTAATTACCTTGATCAGGGGCTCCCAACCCCCTCCTGCTAAGAGGCCTAGGCAAGGCACTGATTATGAATCTTCAGATCAGGTTTCCATTTCTTCTGATTCCTCTTCTGATCGGGAATTATCTATTCCACCTTATGAGGACTCTGATGCAGAAGAATCCATCCCTTCTGCTTCTCCTCCTGAGGATTTTTCTTTTGGAGTAACTTTGCATACCTTAAGAGAACTTTTTCATTGGGAGAGTCAGGATTTTTCAGAATCCAAAAAGAGGCTTAGGGATTTCCTTCTTCCTCAGCATAGGCCTTTGGCTATACCTCCTGTTCTAGACATTGTTGATGATGTTTTCCCAGAATCCAGCATGGCTCCTGATTCCCTGCCCCTGGCTCCTAGTAAGCCAGACAGATATTACAGGGTTCCTGACTCCCACAAATTTCTTTTTAAAAACCCTACTGCTGACCCTGAAATAATTTCTCAGGGTCCCAAGGGTGTTAAGGCTTCTACTGCTAAAAATCCTACCCCTTCTGAAAGAGACTCCAGGACGCTGGATAGATGGGGTAAGAAGGTTTACACATCTGCAACCCTGGCAGTCAAGGCTTTAAACTGTCAGTTTCATATGCTTAAATATCAGCAGTGTGTCATGGGCTTACTTAAACAGAAAATTATGTTGATTTCTGACTGTGTGGAAAATAGTTACTGGATTTATTGCATTCAGCTGAACAAGTTGGAAAGCATACTTTGCAGTGTGGTTTTGATTCATTGGAGGCCTCTTGCAGGGCCGCTGTAACTGGATCTGTGATAAGAAGGCATGCTTGGCTCAAGGAGCAAAATCTGCTTGATCATGTTAAAGTAAAATTGTTGGATGCTCCTTTACAACAGGACAATCTGTTTGGTAATAAGGCAGAAGAAGTTTTGAAAAAGATGGAAGACAAAGCTAAATCTATGCAAACTGTAAAAGATTTCCTACAAGTGCAGCCACCCAGATTCAGCAGGCACTGGCCTACTAAGGATTGGTCCTTTCCAGTACCCACCAGAGCTGCTCAGGTCAAACCCAGGCATTCCAAAGGCTCCAGGTTTCAGTCACAAGGAACTTAGAGCAAAACAATGGGGTGCCTCCACCTCCAAATCTGGAAGTAGCAATGCAACCCCCTGCGGTAAACAGTCTCAATGACTTTCCTCTGCCATTTCCAAGCACTTATCTATCTTTTGGCAGCCCCTTTGGGGGGAAAACTAGCACTTTATGCACAAAATTGGCATCTAATTACTCAGGACAAGTGGGTTTTAAATATAGTATCCCAGGGATACAGATTTCATTTCCACACGTTGCCAGTTCCAAACGGATGGCCAGATCTGCCTCCAAATCAGTGGGCAGAGGCCCAGAAACAAGTTATGTCCCTCATGGATATGGGGGCTATTCAACCAGTACCTGAAAAGGAAAAAGGACAAGGTTTTTATTCAAAACTTTTCCTGGTACCCAGAAAAGACAAATCATGGCGTCCAGTTCTGGACTTAACCAATGTTCTTCGTGTTTCACTGTTGCAGTCATTACATTTGGTAATCTGCTGGCAGGTTGCCCTCAGTCGGCCTGAATAACGAAGTCTTGGGTCCTGCGTCGGTTGCTGTCTCCTCTTCCATGACGTCAGGGGTATAAAACATGCAGCTAATGCCATTTTAATCAGTCTTTCTTGCCGTGCGGTGCCCGAAGCAGAAGCAGTTCACAAGTGCCGGTCGGCCAACTCCTGAAATTTTTGTTTTTGAGTTTCAGAACCGAAGTCTTCAAACTAAAGCTAATTACCCCGTTGGAGAAACTTTTTCTTGCTCCTTACCGATGTCAGTAAAAGTTAATTGGATTACTTGTGGGAAGCAAATACCTCATAAGGATTTTCATTTGTACTGTATTCCTTGCCTAGGCCCTGATCACAACGTGCCTTGCTGTCGTTTTTGTGCTAAATTTAGCAAACGCACTATTAAGCGTCGGTATATTTTTGCTTCTGAATATTTTGGTTCAAGATTTAACTATCCTGAAATGTCGTCAGTTAGCAATCCGACTACCGGAGTTCACAAAAAAACGCAATAAAAAAAGACAGACACAGACTGTCGAGGTCCAAAACAGACGATGAAGCTTCTTCTAAGTCAGTCACCGGTTTGCCGGTACTCAGTGAGGCGCTTTCACACAGCCCCTGATGCCCGCTACTTTTAAGTTGCAGGCCTTTACCGAGACCCATTTGAAGTCCGGTATGCCGCGAGATTCTGCAAGTATTGAACCTGCGGATGTCTCTCCCTTGGATGGGTCCGTAGCCGTTGAGCAGGCACCGGCTTCTGAGGGTGTTTCCAGGCCTCAGCATTTGTATATTAAACCGACGGCATCATCAAAAACAAGGCCAAAGCCAACTTCTATGTCTAAAAAACGATGCATGAGCCACGTGCTCAGGCCCCTATGCCTAAAAAACAAATTATCAAAATGGCTGAGGATTTAATTACCTTGATCAGGGGTTCCAAACCTCCTCCCTGCTAAGAGGCCTAGGCAAGGCACTGATTATGAAACTTCAGATCAGGTTTCCATTTCTTCTGATTCCTCTTCTGATCAGGAATTTTGTATTCCACCTTATGAGGACTCTGAAGCAGAGGAATCCATCCCTTCTACTTCTCCTCCTGAGAATTACTCTTTTGAAGAAACTTTGCACACTTTAAGGGAACATTTTCACTGGGAGAGTCAGGACTTCTCAGAATCTAAAAAGAGGCTTAGGGATGTTCTTCTTCTTCCTCAGCATTGGCCTTTGGCAATGCCTCCTGTATTAGACATGGTTGATTATGTGTTCTCAGAATCAAGCATGGCTCCTGATTCCCTGCCTCCAGCTCCTATTAAGCCAGACAGATATTACAGGGTTCCTAACTTCCACAAATTTATTTTCAAAAATCCTGCTGCTGACCCTGAAACTATTTCTCAGGGTCCCAAGGGTTTTAAGGCTTCTACAGCTAAAAATCCTACCCCTTCTGATAGAGATTCCAGAGCGCTGGATAGATGGGGAAAGAAGGTTTATACGTCTGCAACTTTGGCAAGCAGGGCTTTAAACTGCCAGTTTCATATGCTTAAATATCAACAGCATGTTATGGGCTTACTGAAACAGAAAATGATGTTTATTTCTGATTGTGTGGAAAATAAGGAGTTACAGGATTTATTGCCTTCAGCAGAACAAGTTGGAAAGCATACTTTGCAATGTGGTTTCGATTCCTTGGAGGCCTCTTGCAGGGCCGCTGTAACTGGATCTGTGATAAGAAGGCATGCCTGGCTCAAGGAGAAAAAAAATCTGCCTGATCATGTTAAAGCTAAATTGTTGGATGCCCCTTTACAGCAGGGCAGTCTGTTTGGTAATAAGGCAGAAGAGGTTTTAAAGAAAATGGAAGACAAAGCTAAATCTATGCAAACTGTAAAAGATTTCTTGCAAGTGCAGCCACCCAGGTTCAGTAGACACTGGCCTACTAAGAATTTGTTCTTTCCTGTGTCCAACAGAGCTGCTCAGGGCAAACCCAGATGCTCCAAAGGCTCCATATATCGATCACAGGGATCTTACAGGTCAAAGCAATGGGGTGCCTCCACCTCCAAACCAGGAGGTAACAAAGCACAACCCTACAGTAAACAGTCTCAATGACTTTCCTCTGCCATCTCCAAGCACTTATCTTTTGGCACCTTCTTGGGGGGGGGGGGACTAGCACTTCATGCTCAAAATTGGCATTTGATTACCCAGGACAAGTGGGTATTTAAACATAGTATCCCAGGGGTACAGATTTCATTTCCGCACGTTGAAAATTCCACACAGGTGGCCATATCTGCCACCAAACCAGTTGCCAGGGGCCCAGAAACAAGTCCTGTTCCTCATGGATATGGGGGCTATTCAACCAGTGCCAGAAAAAGGACAATGATTTTATTCAAGACTTTTCCTGGTACCCAGAAAAGACGAATCATGGCGTCCAATTCTGGACTTATCAATTCTAAATACGTTCCTGGACATTCCAAAATTCAGAATGCTGACTTTACAACAGCTACTCCCTATGCTAGGCAAGAATGCCTGGTTGGTAACTCTAGACTTAAAAGAGGCATACCTGCATATCCCAATAAGGGAATCTTGCTGAAGATACCTCCACTTCAAAGCAGGCTTTTTGCATTACCAATTCTCTGCACTGCCCTTTGGCTTATCTACTGCGCCCAGGGTCTTTACAAAGTGCCTGGCACCAGTAATTGCATTTTGCAGACAAAGAAACATTCAAATTTATCCTTACCTGGATGATTGTTTCATTCAGGCAGAGGACAAGGACACTCTTCTTCAACATCTGGCGTTTGTAAAAAGGCTTTTAGCATGCCTTGGGTATACCATAAACGAAAATAAATCACAACTGGTACCCTCTCAAATAATTACATTCCTGGGTGCAAGCTTGAATGCAACTGTCCAGATGGCTTACCTCACGCCAGACAAACAAATTCAATTGACAACATACTTCAAACAAGTGGCAACAAAAACCCAGCTATCTGCAAGACAAATTCTGCAGGCTTTGGGGTTCATGGCATCCTGCGTTCTACTAATTCTATATGCGAGACTGCATATGAGGAAACTTCAATGGTATCTAAAAAGCTTATGGAGTCAACATTGTCACAGCCTGGAAACAATGATTCCTCTCATTCCCTGCCTGCAACAGGAGTTTCTTTAGTGGGCAGAGGCATGTCACCAAAACAAGGGACAGTCATTCACTCTACCCTCTGCCACCTAAACCCTAACTACAGATGCATCAGACTATGCTTGGGGGGGGGGGGGCATCTGGCAGGGAGATGCATTCAGGGCAAATGAAGCCCAAACCAAATGCATATACATATCAACCAGAAAGAAATGTTAGCTGTTCAGAATAGCCTTCAGGGACTTCCTTCGTCCAGGACAACTACAGATAAAGACGGACAACACCACAGTTATTTGGTACATAAATAAGCAGGGGTTATCCACTCCTACCCCCTTTGCAGACTAGCCATGGCCTTGTGGAACACAGCCTTGACTTACCAAATACATCTTCAAGCTCAATTCCTGCCAGGAAAGCAAAATACTCTGGCAGATGATCTAAGCAGAAATCTTATGGACCCACACGAATGGAAACTGGATCCACAAATCTTCAGCATGTTAACACAAAAATGGGGGAGCACAGACATAGATCTATTTGCCTCTCCCTAAAACTATCAGTTGGACAAATTCTGCACAAGAATTCATCACAGAAAAAGCATGGAAAGTGGATGTTCTATCCTTCAGCTGGAAAAACCTATCAGTCTATGCCTTTCCCCCTTTGCCTCTACTCTCCAAGGTCTTACTAAAAGTCAGACAGGAAAAACCAAAAATGATTCTAATTGCTCCAGACTGGCCTCACCAACACTGGTACCCGCTTCTAAGGAATATGTTGCTCCTTCCTCCGTGGTATTTGCCTCAAACACCTCACATATTGTCTCGGCAGAACTATCAAATTCTGCACACTCTGCTACAAACTCTGAATCTTGCAGCATGGCTAATCAACTAATTATACCAGCCACATCTCTCAGTAAACCTGTGATGGATGTCATTTTGGAGGCCAGAAGGCCTAGTACTAGAAAGTGTTATGCTGGTAAATGGAAGAGATTCTATGCTTGGAACCAAGCACAAGGAATAGACACAGCAAAGCCCAATATTCCTCAGATTTTGCAATACTTAACTGAGATGCTTCACAAGGGCTTATCTTTTTCTTCTATAAAAATACATGCCTCTGCCATCTCGGCTCATTACAACACAGAGCCTCCCCTCTTTTCTCATCCCTTGCTAAAACAGTACCTCAGAGGGGCCAAAAATTTATGGCCTCCCAGAAGAGCACAGACTCCTGCTTGGGAACTCAATTTTGTGCTGGAAAAACTCACCCTACCTCCTTTTGAACCAGCAGCTACTGCGGATATAAAATTTCTTTCTTGGAAGATGGTCTTTCTTTTGGCAGTCACTTCAGCTAGAAGGGTTTCAGAACTACAGGCTCTCATGGCAGTGGAGCCTTTTATTATATGTTACCCGGACAGGGTGGCCCTCAGGACCAGTCCTTCTTTTATGCCTAAGGTGGTATCCAGTGTGGCTCTTAACCAGACCATTCACCTGCCAACTTTTGTCCCAAATCCATAGAACAAGGGGAAGCAGATTCTGCATTCATTGGATGTACACAGACAACTAAGATTCTACTTAAACAGGACGAAATCTCTAAGAAAGTCTGAGCAACTACTGGTGGCATTTGCTGCAAGATCAGAGGGGAAGGCTATATCAAAGCAGACTATTTCTAAATGGATAAGCCATTGCATTAGTTTCTGCTACTTGCACCATGGTAAACCTGTGCCCAAGGGGATCCGATCCCATTCCACCAGGGCTGCCTCTACTTCAGCAGCTTTTCTCAGAGGGGTCCCTACCAGAGACATTCTAGAAGCTGCTACTTGGAGCTCAGTTCATACATTCACAAAGCATTACCATTTACCTCTCTTTTCTAAATCCAGGGCAAGCTTTGCCACTGCAGTCCTGCAGGGCCTTATAGCTGCTCCTAATGCTGTTTAGTTCCATCCTCCCATCCATAGCTTTGGGATTCTACCCAAAAGTAATGACTGCAACAGTGAAACACGAAGAACATAGTACAGTTGTGTACACTTACCATAAATGTAGATGTTCGAGTGTATTCACTGTTGCAGTCCGGATTACCCACCCGCCAGCCCCCTTTCTATACCTTTTCTTTCCTTCACTATGCTCAAAAGCCTTTGTGATGTATTTGGTTTTAGTTGAAGGTAAATTTTATGTGTTCTAAAGTGCATTTATATATTTATGGTTATATATACATATATTTTTGCTACCCATTTGGTGGGGCACCTGACATCTCAGGCAAGAAAAACTGATTAAAATGGCATCAGCTGCATGTTTTATACCCCTGACAACCTGACATCATGGAAGAGGAGACAGCAACTGACGCAGGACCCAAGACTTTGTTATTCAGACCGACTGAGGGCAACCTGCCAGCAGATTACCAAATGTAATGACTGCAAGAGTGAATACACTTGAAAGCGGATAACATGTACATACTAAATCTAGAGCAATTGATAATAGTTTTTCAATCTTACTCACAAACACTGGCTAATCTACAATGTATGTACTGCACCTGTGTACTATGTATGTATTCTACCTACGTTCCAAAGTTCAGCCGTACACCACAAATCTATTACTTACCTTTATTTTTTAAATTAATATTTTTTTGGTTGTTCTCTCCATTGTAAATGTTTGTGCCGCATACCACTGTAAAAACATGTCTCTTGTAATTTGTGTGTATACTGATCATGTCTAAATAACTAAATGTGTCTGTAATTTTTCTTTGTGGAGCTTTTCTCCCCGGGCCTCTGCTGAAAAAGGGCCTTTTCGGCTCAGTCAGACACCCCCGGTTAACAAATGTAAAATAAATAAAATAAAAATCTACATATGGTAAGTGTACACAACTGTACTTTCTAAATACTTTCCTGGACATTCCAAAATTCAAGATGCTAATTCTATAACTGTTACTGCCTGTGCTAGGCAAGGATGCCTGGCTGGTAACTCTAGAGGCTTACCTGCATATCCCAATCAGGGAATCTTGCAGAAGATACCTCCACTTCAAAGCAGGCTATTTGCATTACCAGTTCTCTGCATTGCCCTTTCGCTTATCTACTGCACCCAGGGTCTTCACAAAGTGCCTGGCACCATTAATTGCATTTTGCAGACAAAGAAACATTCAAATTTATCCTTATCTGGACGATTGTCTAATTCAGGCAGAAAACAAGGACACTCTTCTACAGCATCTGGCGTTTGTAAAAAGGTTTCTAACTTGCCTAGGGTACACCATAAACGAAAAGAAATCACAGCTGGTACCCTCTCACAAAATTACATTCCTGGGTGCAAGCTTGAATACATCTGCCCAGATGGCTTACCTCACGCCAGACAAACAAATCCAATTGATGACTTACTTCAAACAAATGGCCACAAAATCCCAGCTATCTGCAAGACAAATTCTGCAGGCCTTGGGGTTCATGGCTTTCTGCATTCTTCTTATTCCATATGCAAGACTGTGCATATGAGGAAACTTCACTGGTACCTAAAAAGCTTATGGAGTCAACATGGTCACAGCCTGGAAACAATGATTCCTATCATTCCTTGCCTACAGCAAGAGTTCCTTTGGTGGGCAGAGGCCTGCCACCAAAACAAGGGACTGTCATTCATTCCAAACCCTGACTACAGATGCATCAGACTATGCTTGGGGGGGCCCATCTGGCAGGGAGATGCATTCAGGACGAATGGAGCCCAAATCAAATGCACCTGCATATCAACCAGAAAGAGATGCTAGCTGTACAGAATGCTCTGACAGCTTTCAAGGACTTTCTTCATCTAGGACAACTACTGATAAAGACGGACAACACCACAGTCATGTGGTACATAAGCAGGGGGGTACCCATTCCCACCCCCTTTACAGACTTTACCATGGCCTTGTGGAACACAGCCTTGACTTACCAAATACATATACAAGCTCAATTCCTGCCAGGAAAACAAAATACTCTGGCAGACGAACTAAGCAGAAATCTTATGGACCCACACGAATGGAAACTGGATCCGCAAATCTTTAGCATGTTGACACGCAAATGGGGGAACCCAGACATAGATCTTTCTGCCTCACCCCAAAACTATCAGTTGGACAAATTCTGCACAAGAATTCATCACAAAAAAGCTTGGAAAGTGGATGCTCTATCCTTCAGCTGGAAAAACCTATCAGTCTATGCCTTTCCCCCTCTGCCTCTGCTCTCCAAGGTCTTACTAAAAGTCAAACTGGAAAAACCAAAAATGATCCTGATTGCTCCACACTGGCCTCGCCAACACTGGTACCCACTCCTACGCAATATGTCACACCTTCCTCCGTGGTACCTGCCTCAGACACCTTATCTACTGTCTCAACAGAACTTTCAAATTCTACACACTCAGCTCCAAACTCTGAATCTTGCAGCATGGCTACTCAACTAATTTCACCGGTTACATCTCTCAGCAAACCTGTGATGGATGTCATTTTGGAGGCTAGAAGGCCTAGCACTAGAAAATCTTATGCTGATAAATGGAAAAGATTCTGTGCCTTGATTCAGGCACAGGGAATAAGCACAGAGATATCCAATATTCCTCAGATTCTGCAATATTTAACTGAGATGCTTCACAAGGGCCTATCTTTCTGTTCCATAAAAATCCACGCCTCTGCCATTTCAGCTCATTACAACACAGAGCCTCCCCTCTTTACTCATTCCCTGCTAAAGCAGTATCTCAGAGGGGCCAAAAGTTTAAGACCTCCCAGGAGAGCACCATCTCCTGCATGGGACCTCAATTTTGCATTGGAAAAACTCACCCTCCCTCCTTTTCATCCAGCTGCTACTGCGGACATAACATTTCTCTCTTGGAAGACAGCTTTTCTTTTAGCAGTCATTTCAGCTAGAAGGGTCTCAGAATTACAGGCTCTCATGGCAGTGGAGCCTTTTATTTTTTTCTACCCGGACAGGGTAGCACTCAGGACCAATCCATCCTTTATGCTTAAAGTGGTATGCAGTGTGGCTCTTAATCAGACCATTCATCTACCAACTTTTTCCCAAATCCACAAAACAAGGGGGAGTGGATTCTGCATTCATTGGATGTACACAGACAACTAAGATTCTACTTGAACAGAACAAAATCTATAAGAAAATCTGACCAACTACTGGTGGCATTTGCTGCAGGTGCAGAAGGAAAGGCCATCTCAAAGCATCCAGTTTCAAAATGGATAAGCCATTGTATTCGTTTCTGCTACATGCATCATGGTAAACCTGTCCCCAAGGGGATCAGATCCCATTCCACCAGGGCTGCATATACTTCTGCAGCCTTTCTCAGAGGGATTCCTACCAGAGACATTCTAGAAGCTGCTACCGGAAGCTCAGTTCATACGTTCACCAAGCATTACCATTTACCTCTCTTCTCTAAATCCAGAGCAGGCTTTGCCACTGCTGTCCTGCAGGGCCTTATAGCTGCTCCCAATGCTGTATAATTCCATCCTCCTGACCATAGCTTTGGGATTCTACCCAAATGTAATGACTGCAACAATGAAACATGAAGAACATAGTACAGTTGTGTACACTTACCATAAATGTAGATGTTCGAGTGTATTCACTGTTGCAGTCCTGGTTACCCACCCGCCAGCCCCCTATTTTTCTCCTTTTATACCTCTTTCTGTTACTATGCTAAAAAGCCTTCTTTGTTGTATTTGCTTTTATTTGGAGGCATATTTTTTGTATTCTAAATTACTTGCATGTATACATATATATATTTTGCTCCCCATTTGAGGGACACCTGACATCTGGGGCAAGAAAAACTGATTAAAATGGCGTCAGCTACATGTTTTATACCCCTGACGACCTGACGTCATGGAAGAAGGGACAGCAACTGATGCAGGTCCCAAAACTTTGTTAATCAGGCCAACTGAGAGCAACCTGCCAGCAGATTACCCAAATGGTAATGACTGCAACAGTGAATACACTTGAACATCTACATTTATGGTAAGTGTACACAACTGTACTTTTCTTGCCCATCTGCCATTCTCTGAAGGCAGTTTGGGGATACTTGTCTGTCTGCCCACACAATTGGAAGACAATCAGAAATGATTCTTGTGTGAAAAGAATCATTTCTAGAGGCGGTCATCCCCTTTACTTCAAAAGTAAAAGTGCAATACAAATCCCTTCCAGATGTGCTATTCCATCAAATAAGGGGAGCAGCTAAAGAAATTGCAAAGCTGCTAGATAAAAAGTATAATCCAGGTCGTCCCACCAGACCATGGAGAATCCAGAGTCTACTTGAGATTCTTTTTGGAAATGGCAAAGAATGAGGACTTTGGGCCAGTTTTGGACCTAAGCAACCTAAATGTGCCCATGAAAAGGACAATTGTTCTAAAGGGTCACAGTGAAGTCCATACTACCTATCTTGGGAAAGGCAACTGGATGCGCTCTGTAGACCTTCAAGATGCCTGTTACTATATAAAAAGTGTGATGCAGTGCAGATGGTGCCTCCATTTCTGGCTGGGAACCAGTTATTTCCAATTTAGAGCTGTGCCATTTAGTCTTGCCACAGTCTGCTGTGTGTTCACCAAGTGTATGGCAGTGATAACAGCATATCACATGCTGCAAGGGGTTCCAGGTGTTCCCATATCTAGATCACTGGGTCATTACAACTTCAACAACGGAGTCATTAATCATGCAAGAGACACTTTGCTTCAATTGTGTCGATTCTTAAGCATCTCCACACACTATACAAAATTGAAGTTGGAACCTTCTCAGGTCTTAGATTTCATCGTATACCATCTGGGTACAACTTCTCAAATAGTCAGCTTTCCTCTTCAAAGCTTGACATTGCTCTGACTGTAGATACAAGAGGGGATATCAATACTATGTCTGTTAGCATTTCTGATCCTTCATTTACTGGGATTTGTAGCAGCTGCTGTATCTCTGATCCCTCATGCCAGATTTTTCATGAGGGTCTTCCAGTGGTATGTACTATTACATCCTTTCTACCATCAGATCAAGCTGTCCTCCAGCTGTGACCATCATTAGGATAATACCCCCACTTGATAACACAAGGACATCCATTTACCCTCCCCTGTCCAGTGGCAGCAGTTGCCATGGATGCCTCTCCATTGGGATGGGGGGCATTATGAGGGGATGACTGTTCAAAAAATGTGGTCTTCTCAAGAGCCTCATCTTCACGTCAATGTCCTGGAGATGAGGGCAGTCCTTCTAATGTTGTAGGAGCTTCAACATTGCTTTCTCTGAGATGTGATTTATATCCAGACAAGATAGTACCTCAATAGCCTAGTACATCAGCAGGCAGCGGAGGAACCCATCCATATCCTCTGTATCAAGAGGCTATGAGAGTTTGGCAATGGGCCATGTCTTGTCTGTGTTTTCTTTTGGCACTGCACATTCCAGGACATTCCGGTTTACTAGCAGACAGGCAGAGTTCCTGCATCATCTGCCACACATGCTTCAGTCATACAGTGGCATCCGAAATTGTCAGTGGAGCTAGCCTTCCTGTGATCTCTTTGCAACCCCCCAGCAACACAGAGTGCAGTAGCTACTTTCCTTCATCCCTTAACAGGGACAGTCACTTGGGCACCTGGTCTAATTATGCCTACCCTCCATCTTCTATTATAACAAAGCTTCTTCATAAAGTGACTTTTTGCAAGACAAAATTAATTCTCATTGCCTCCTTTTGGCCCAAGATATGGTACCACTTCCTGTGGCCTCATCTGTTAGGATCCCCTTGGGTCCTGGACCCTCTTCCTTATCTGACTTCTCATCCATCCGGGAGCCTCAACCAGGCATCAAGTCCTTAAGACTAACCACATTGTTTCTCTAATTTCAGTGATGGCCAAACACCCCTTTCTTCTTCCCAGGGTGGTATGCAGCTTAACAGGATCTCAAAATCTTCCAGTAGGAATACTTACAAAAGCAAATGGAAACTGTTTTCTGTATGGGCAACCGCAAATGGTTTAGACCTCTTATCTGCTCCCTTACCCTCTCTTCCAGACTTTCTAGCAGGCCTTTTTCAGGCTGTTACCAGATGATCTGCCATTAAGGCTGAGCTTGCAGCCATATCTAGTTTTCATGTAGGTCATAGGTTCATTGGTAGGTACTAGGCTATCTGCCCGAAGGCATTTATAAGCCTAGCCAGAATGTGTTGGCTTTCGCCACCCCCTTAGATTAGTACCCAGTGCCTCTGTCCACCAGAGCCACTGAAGTGATCCCCAGGGTAAACTTTCTGTTTCCCATCTCTTGAAGAGAGTTAGTGAGGAGCTCTGCCTAATGTAGATTGGGGTCTTGTTCCAAAGCATGGGAAGTCTCTTGGGACAGGAATCTATCCCTCCAGCATGTCCTATTTATTGTTGTGGTGAGGTTTAGATCCCTAGAGCATGTGGCTCGAGGGATATGGTTTTCTTTAGGTGGAGCATGTCCATCAATTCTGGGTTGGACATGGCTTTGTACGTCAGGCAGAGATCACCTCTGAGTAGGCGGTATGCAACTGAGTACAGCTGGAGTTTCTTCAGTCGAGCTGCATAGGGCATCTGTTTGAGGCCAGTGATCCTCTTGGTGAGGTACTTCTGTGGTCTTTCCAGCTGTTGCAGGTGTCTTATAAGGTACATCCCAAATGAGGCGTTGTACTCTATGTTGGGTCTCATGAGTGATGAGTAGAGGGGCACAGTGACCTCTTTTGATCTGGATGCGAACCCTTTTGTGATTTGGTGGGCCACATAGAAGGATTTTTTAACCACTTTGGCAATGTGATTATCAAATGAGAGATTACTATCTACTTGGGTCCCCAGATCCCTTATTACATATTCCGTATCTAGGGGACTACCACCTATATGGCAGTTTGTGGGCACTTTGTTTTTTTCCAAAGAGGATGACTATGCACTTTTTGGCATTTAGCTTGAGGCCATGGTTTTGACACCAGGTATCCGTCTCAGTGAGACTCTTTTGGAGGATGTCTGCGTCAGCCGGAGAGTCAGTTATAACCCGTAGTTTGCAGTCGTCTGCGAACATGGTCAGACATAGTCCTCCTGTGTTTGCCTGTACCTCTGAGAAATATATGCCAAACAGGAGGGGTCCTAGGACTGAGCCCTGGGGAATGCCACTTGTAAACCAGTTTAGAGTCGGGTCTAGCTCTCTCAACTCTCACCATGTGGGTTCTGTCCATGAGCCAGTTGGCAACCCATCTTGTGACATATAGGGGTTTATGTTCAGGCTGGTGATCTTGTCTATGATACCAGAATGGGGAATGGTGTCAAAGGCCTTTGCGAGGTCTAGGTAGGCTGTGTGTACCACCTTTCCCTCGTCTGCAGCCTTGGTTACTGTCTCAAAGAAGTCCACCAGGTTTAGGAGGCAAGATCTGCCCTTAACAAAGCCGGACTGGGTAGGGTTCAGTGTTTGGAGGTTCCCAATGTCTCTGTTAATGAGTTCCATGACGATGCGCTCCATAGCCTTGCAGACTAAGCTAGTCAGGCTTATAGGGCAATAGTTCCCAGGGTCTGTTGTGGCTCCACCTTTGTGGAGCGGAATAACAGTTGCTGTGTGCCACTCTATGGGTACATAGCCTGTGGAGAGGCTGAATTTGGACAGTGTGTTTAGGTGAGGGGTTAGTCTTTGAGCTTGTGTAGGGCGCAGCCTGGGACACCGTCCGGTCCCATTGATGCTGTGTTTTTGGCTTTGGAGAGGGCTGTTTTAACCTGAGTGTTTGTGATTTCAGGGGCTCTACATTCTTCTAGTATGGTTATGGGCTCCTTTGGGGGTGAGAGGGGGGTGAAGTTTGCACTGAACCTGTCTGCCAGGATGTTGGCAATATCGGTCGGTTCAGTGTATTTTGTGCCATTCTGCACTAACTCCGAGCAGACCTGAGCACTACCACTTAGATTCTTGACATAGCTAAAGAATGCCTTGTGGTTAACTTTGGAGTCCTTGGCAATTTTTCTTTCGAAGCTAGCCTTGGATGATTTTATGAGGGATTGTAGTTTCTTGCTGATACTGATCAGGGATGTCTTCCCTTCTTGGGATTTTGCTCTTTTCTGTACTAGTTTTCTCCCTCTGTTGTATAGCTTGATTATGGCAGGGGTCCACCAGACTGGTTTCCTTTTCTTGGAGGAGTGAGTCTTGGTTTTGCTTGGTATAGCACGATCCATGCATTTTTGTAGGTGCCCGTAGAATGCATTAGTAAAGGATTTTGCAGCTTGGACAGTGTTCTCCTTAAGCATGGGGGCTTTGAAACTTTCCACCTCTGTCTCAAGTAACGTGAAGTTTGCTTTTGAAAAGTTTTTCACGGCGGTTTCCTTGACTTGGAGGTGGGGGCGGAATGTGGATATCTAGAGTGATTTGTTTATGGTCAAATCTAACCAGCGAGGCATTTCTGCATTCGCATCTCTGAAGGTTTCTGAGACCTTCCTAAAAGGAACTTTTCTATTAAGACCACCAAAAAAGGACCCTGTTCCCCTAGGATATTACTAAACCTCCTTCTTCATCACACCTTAAATATCTGTTTTGGAAGATTTTGTTTCTAATAGCTTATTACTTCATCCATTAGTCTTTCAGAGTTTCAAGCCTTATCTTGTAAGCCTCTGTACTTAAATTTTCTTAAAGATAGGGTGTCTTTTAGACCTCATCCAAGTTTTGTGCTTAACGTAGTTACAGACTCCGCTTTGAACCAGATGATCTGTTTACTAGTCTTTTTTTTTTTTTTTTTTTTTAAATCATCCTCAGAAGTGAAAATACATTCTTTATACATTAGACATGCACTGTCAAGTCATGTTTTATTTATTTACATCACATTAGAAATGTCAGGAAAGATGTTCTGCTATTTCTATCTTTTTTTTTTTTTTTTTTTTTTTTTTTTTTTTAACTAAGTTAGTGTTAATACATTTCAAAGGTTACCTTATCCAGGTGGCTGTCAGATTGTATTACCTTTGTTTACTACTCCAAAGGACTGCCTCTTTCCTCTAAGCCAAGAACTCACTCTACTTGGTCTGTATATACTTGTATAGCTAATTTCAAACCTACTTTCTTGGTGTTTATTTGTGCAGCAGGAGCCTGATCAACTATGCCTATCTTTGTCAAACATATCAATCCAGGTCCACGGCTTCCTTTGGTTCTATCATCCTCTTAAGTATCCTGCTGTGATACCACACAGGATATCGGTAGCTGGGGACTTTGTTCCAACTGTCAAGGTGGACAGAGAAGACAGTGTGGGATACAAAAGTTATGTCCTTCATCCATTTTGACATCCTTCCCTCTTCCATATTGTCACTCTTTTATTCCTGGAGGACTGTAATGGACCAACCTGAAGCCTTAGAGGGACAGCATTTCTGTTGTCTTTGTATAGGAGATGTATAGTTTCTTTGTGCTACCTTATTTCATACCTCTTGTGTCTGAGAGACGGACTTGATCTTAACAGATAGTGTGCGCTGTGGTGCATGATGGGGGAGGAGCTTGAGCATAGAGTTATGGTAAGGCTTCAACTTTTGTTTTAGTTGCTGCTATGACAAGCACTAGGAGCCTTTCAAAGCTTGGACTCCGTGGCTCTGCAGTATTTGTGTGAGTGATTATCCTCTGGCCTTTCTTACTCTTCTGTCAGTAGTCACCTTTAGGCCATATCTGCTTGTCTGCCCATAGAATACCCCCTTTCTACCCTATCTCAAGTGAAAGCAGTTTGACATATCCATACACCTCAAAGGCAGGTGTTGCCTTCTTGGGATCTTTATTTTTTACTTGAAAAACATGCGCTGGTTCCCTTTAAACCTATTCATGAGGCTATTTGAAGTTCTTATTTGGAGAACAGTGTTATTTATTTCTCTGACTTCTACAAGATGAGTGTCTGAGTTACAAGCTATAGTGATATGTTATTCCTTTCTCATATTTCACAAACATGGGGTAACACTAAGATAAAATCCTTATTTTATACCCAAGATTGTTTCAGAGTTTGCACTGAGCCAGGAAATTAATCTTGTGTTTTTTTCCTGAACCAGAACGATGAGTGAGAGAGAATTTTTCACACTTTGGATGTCCACAGGAAACTCATATACTGCATCAACTGTTTATTTCATATGAAGTTAATAAAGGGTGGTCAGTATCAAAATGGAATTTCTTAATGTTTATCTCATGGTATTGCTTTCTGTTATTTTCACCATGAGAAGACACGTCCAGGTAAAGTCGAGGACTACTCTTATCAGGGCTCTAACTACTGTGACTTTTTGGAAAGAGGTGGACTCTAGAAATGCATAGAGAAACACCTTTACTAAGCACTACAAATTAGATTCCTTCCCTAGATCCAGAGCAGACTTTGCTAGGACTATTTTCCAGGCATTTCTGGACTCTTCATTTTCTCCTTCCTTCCTTTCCTTCTAAGCTGTAGTATTTGTCCTGTATAGCTTATGCTACTGCAAAAGTGATCTAGTAATGAATGTAGAACAGTTGTGTCAGTAAACTTAACAGTAGATGTTCAAATAGATCACTGTTGCAGTAGCTGCACCCTCCCTCCATCCTTTACTTTTATGCCAGTGTGCAGGAATTTTAGTATTATTCCCATCAGTCAGGGCTCTAGTCCGCTTTTCTGAGGCAAGAAAGCTGAAGTTTTGTCACCCTACCCACTGATTTTATATTGCTGTCCTTTAGCTGTATGGCAGCTAGGGATTGTGAAAGGTGCAGTAAATCTTTGGAAGTTGGCTGGCTGGCCCGATCCTTGACAAGATGTTCCATATATCTTAAGCAGCTGCAACAATAATCTAGTTGAGAATCTACTGTCATTTTAAGTTTACCTACACAACTGTAGCTTTAGAAAGCTGGAAGAAAATAGAAATACTATGCTGTCTGTGAAACAAATGCTTAATTTCCCTTCCCCTAAATTTGTGAAACAAATGTTTAGTTTCCCTTCCCCTAAGTACAGTAGAAAGCCTACCAAGAGTTCACCTTTCCATCAGAGACAAGACAAAGGTAGATTAAACAGAATGGAAGAAAGACTGGTACAACAGAAAATAGGTAGCTGACAAAAAGGAGAAGCCTGGCAGCTGTCAGGATTGGGGCCTCAAAAGGGAAACCGCTACAACTCTTTAGAATTCTTCCCGCCCCCTCATATCCCACCACAACTTTCACTTTCCTCAAATGGACCTGCACAATCCTGTGCTCCCCACCACAAAAAAAAAATGAGGTGGTTGCTTAGGAATCTATGTAAAGAGTGTTGGAGAGTCACGAGTCACTACTCAGGTACTCTGTTGTCTTGGGCTTTCAAGATGACTGCTGAATGAGTAGCTCGTTAATTAAAGCTCTCCCAGATGCAAACTGAAAGTGAGAACATTTGTCTTTTTTATTGATTTGGGTAAAATTAGGTTACTGGCTAATAATTGTGCTGTCCTGATGCTAGCAAGAAGATACTTGGAGAAAGTAAGTAAAAAATAGCAAGGAGTAATAATAAGAAAAGGTTTCTGCTGGGAAGGACTTTGCAGCTTTTCAGCAAAAAACAGTTTTATGTTTCCAGCTTAGTACAGGAGATGGGTTTCAGTAATTTAGAGGAAAAAATTATTTAAGTGCACCCAGAGGTATTGGTCAGGTACTGGAGGAATATATTAAGTCAGATGACAAAAGGGTGAAAAATAGAATAGGCTTTAAGTAGCTATAGGTATTCAAATGAACTGTTAAAACTACAGAAATCCATGACTGAAATGATGAAAAGACTGGCTGAAAATGAGTCTTCTCAAGATTTATTTCAGAAATTAGTGCTGGAAGACAGCATGCAGAGAAAGCCTTGAGATTTTTTTTTTTTTTTTTTTTGCTACACCAGAAAACTGGAAGGAATAGATGGAATTCATTTTAATAAAGTATAAATAAGCACATGGGCTGTAGTACCTCAGCAGAATTTAAGTGAGAAGGCACATTGTGTGTTTGTTCCAAACCCGGCCGTGAGAAAGCAACCAAGGTCTGTATTAGTAGAGATGAAATCACACCAGCAGAAAGGCTGTGTCTGACAAAACTGTGGAAGAAGGGAAAAGTATTAAAAACCTGAGGGCACCAGAGTGTTGGTGGAAAATGAATTTATTATTTATACACCAGGCAGAAGAAAAGCATGTTTTCCTGAGAGTCAGAGGATATCAAGAGGTAGGTTTGACAGTCTGGTTACTATGTCAGTGTATAATTTTAGAATATTTTTCCTGGAGGATCAAAGGTGTTTTTGGATGCAGAAGAGGTTATAGAGAAAATAAAGTTTAGCCATGAAAGAATGAGCTGAAACAGACTCTTACTACCCAAAAGTAAGAAAGCCCATAGAGAGAATTTGCAAGTGAAACCTTTTCCATTGTTCCAAAAAAAAGTTGATTAACAGAAAAATCCTAGGAGTATTTGGGACTCAAACCACAGACCAGTGTTAGGAGATCAAGGTGGTCTGGAAGAGGGCCAGCAACAAAGTGAAATTAGTAACTAAACTGTAAAACATACATTCCATTAGATATATTTTGGACATGTGAATTCTGGTTTTGCAAGAAAAAGTTGGTGAAAAAAATGGAAGTTGGCCTTGTTAAACTAATATTAGAAATGTAAAGTGCAAGTCACACTTTGCCATGAATGCTTAGAAGGGCACTTAATGGACTAAAGTTACTGTAAGTAAAACTGTTTTTGTTTTTATGGATAAAAGTTTCCTGATACAAATTGTATGGTATTTTGTAAAGTAGTTATGTGCAGTATACAGAGTATTTTAAATGTGAGGCTGGATTACAGTTTTTAGTCAGTGACTGTTGTATATGCTAGTGATATTAAAGGAAAAAAAGTACTTTTTCTTAGTCTTAACATAGCCAGGCTTTACACTATAGCAGCATAAGGAACTCTGAAAAGGAACCGGTTAAAGTTAATACTATAATGTGGTTCTGGGCTGCTTAGGGGAGTGTAGAATATGTATTGGTTATATTATGCACAGAACTAAAGATAATTTCTCCTGTTCTTATAGAGCTGAATGAGGGGGAAAAGACTCTTTGGATCCAACAATATATAGGCCCATTTAGATGTTAAACCATGATTATGAAGTGTCTCTCTATATTAACTTGGAGAATAGGAAATGTTACTAAAATTGATAGATATGGATCATTGTGTTTTTGTGGATGGAAGATAGAGGTTTTACAGTATGATCTATGAGGAATCAGAGCGTAAGAAAACACTGCTGCTGTTGGGATGTCTTGATGTACAGAAAATATTTGAAAGAGTCAGTTGGTGTTTTAATAGGGAAATGTTAGCATTTGTGTTCCTAACAGAATAATAGGGTTAGTAAGGAGGGTACATGAAGGGTTGGAGGTAAGAGTGAAGATAGGATGGTTTCTCTTTAACAAGCTGAGTTTGAATATATGAAAACAGGCAGGGGATATCCTTTTTTCCTCTGTTTGCTTTATATTTAGAGCAGTTAGCAAAAAATAAAGAATTTACAAATTCAGGGTTACAAGGTGGTCATGATAGTCAAAAGAAATGGAAAGTTGGGTAAATTTGCAGATGATATTTTTGCTTGGTAAGTTCAAAAAGGACATTTTGGTGATGTAAGACATTTTGAGACCATTTCAAGTCTGTAAAGGATATGCAGATAAAACAAAAGCTATTTCTTTTGACTACGCATGTTTCTGTATGTCTGCCTTGGAGGTCATAGTAGGAGGCTCACTGGGGGTAAATTAAGGGTGTGTGTGGGTGAATGGGTTTGTGTGTGAGAGAGTGATTGGGTAAGGTGAGGGTTGTACGTGTGTGTGTGGGTGTTTATATGGGTGAGTGTGAGTGCAATTGGGTGGAGAGAAGGCTGTATGTCTGTCTCTGTACATATCTGTCTTTGTGTGTGTGTTTTTTTGTTTGCGTGTATGTCTGTCTGCCTCTGTGTGCGTGCCTTTCTGTGCGTATCTGCTTGTCTCTCTGTGTCTGCCTCTCTCTGCACATCTCTATGCATACATGTCTGTGTAGGCACATGTTTGTGTGCGCGAGTACATCAGTGTGTGTGTTTGCTCGCATGTTTGTGTAAATGTACATGTCTGTCTCTGTGTGTGTGTGTGTGCGCGCGCACGCACCTCTCTCTCTGGGATACATGTGTGTATGTGCTTGTATCTCTCAAGTGCGCGTGCATAAGCATCTATGCGCAAGCATAAGCATCTGTGCACAAGCATAAGCACGCACACAAGAGCGTGTGCACATGTCTCATTGCATGCATGTGTGCCTCTGTCTCTGTGTGTGTGTATGCACACCTCTATGTGTGTGTCCATGCATGCCTCTGACTGTGTGTGAGTGTGTGTGTGTGTGTGTGTGTGTGTGTGTGTATGTGCTTGCGCATGTCTGTCTGTGTGTGAGGTGGAATGGCTGTTATACCACCACACACCCACAAAGTCTAGAATGGTGGATTGGGGAAATCACTGTCCACCAGTATGAACTCTTGCATCTTGAGCCTGATAGGAACTTGGGAACTGAGGAAGCACTAGACACGTGGGATAATGCTTTAAAACAGTGTTGTTAGGTCACTACAACATAGGCCTGTGGGAGCTGCTAGACACCAGGGAAAACTCTGATTTTGTGCTGTAATGACAGTGAAATATCATGGGGAGTAGACACCAGAGAGAACACCATTAATGTTATGTCTTTACGACACTTGTACAAGACATGGGCAGAGGGACACAAGGCAGTCTGTTATCCCTCGTGCCTAAACAGCACTTAAAGATAACTGAGATCGGAGGGAAGCCACTAGATACCAGGGTTAACTCTGAAAACATGGATTGAGGGAAGGGGACACTAGCCACCAGGGGTATTCTATATAGCATGCCTTAAAGGCAGTTAATTTAAAAACAATGTGGAGCCACTAAGACATCAGGAGGTTCCTAGAAATAGTGTGTGTTTTAAAGGCACTAAAAATGATGCCAGCCTTGTACACCCCTTCCCATAGAGGATATTATATGTCCTTCCATATCGCTGTTGTCTAAGGTAGCCCAACCTCCAGCCAGTGTACCAAAGTCTTTAGGTTGTAATGGGTACACCATATATAACGCGTATGCTTCCTGAGTATGGCATAAGGCATAAAGGTGATGGCTGGACGTACCATCCTGAGATCTTCTTTGTCGCCAGTCCAAACACTGTCATCGATTGTTGGTCTGAATGCTTGTCTATTTGCAGTTACTAAAACAAAAACAAATGGCAACTTCACTGAAGACTGAATCCACAAAGTTTAATGGAGCGCTTTTCGTCCAAAAACTTCTTTGAACTTCATCTGATGTTTTAATTTCTTAGTTTTTTGTATTTTGGAGTTTTTATCTGCAGTTACCAAAGAGCTTTCAGATACAATATACAAGGATTTTGGTAATCCGTGTTTTCCTTCTAAACTGTTTAGGAAAAACACTTTTTCTAATTCTTACCTTCATTTTAACAGTGGGCATCCGTTCTATCAAAAGAAAGGGATAGTTAAAGGACAATATATTAGGGCCTCCAGAATGACAACAGATATAGAGATGTTTTTAGAGGAAGTTGAGTTCCTTACTACTTTGTTTCTTGAGAGAGATTATCCTAGAGCCCTTTTGGATATTTTGGCCAAGGATGTTATTAGGGATCGGGATACATTTTACTATCCACTCTTGGGACTGGGTAGAATGATCGAAGGGCAGGCTAAGAAGGTTGACAAAGCACATCAATGTGCATTTATACACACTTACTCCACGACTTCTATTCAGGTTGAAGATATTGTGAAAAAACACTGGGCTTATTTTTAAGGTTAATGATGATACTAAAAGCTACCTCCTGGACAAACCTGTTTTTGTTAGAAGGGACACCAACCTGAAGGAATTATTTGAATTGAAGGAAGAAGAAAAAAAATAATTTGAGTAGGAAAAAGACACTGGGGACTCACGGATGTGAGTATTGTAAGCAGTGTAGTTACATGTCTAATAAGAAGATTTATATACCATACAGGAAATATCCTGTGGAGTCCAAGGTCTCCTACAGTTGTAACACCAAAGGAGTGGTTTATTTAGTAGTATGTGAAACCTGTAGCAGTGTTTACATAGGCAAAACTGAGAGGGTTATGAACACATGTGCGATATCTCTAGAGAATCAAACGCCCTATATAAACATTCTGGAACATGTACAGATATGAAACTAATTTTTTTGTGCTTGAACAAGTAGGGGCTGATCCCAGGGGAGGTTGCTGGGACACTAAGCTTGAGTATAGGGAGCTTTTCTGGCAACTCAGGTTGGACTCCAGAAGATCCCCGGGTTTAAACGAATATACAAGTATTAATAGTGTATTGAGGCTTAGAGCGGACAAGTTGTGATATGGGGGACTGTTTATAGTGAGTTTTGAACTATGTAGATTGGTCTAGTAATATATATTACACATCTGTACACAAAGCTTATTCATTATATACTTGTGTATTTTTATTTTAATTTTTTTATTTGTACACACACACACACACACATATATATATATATATATATATATATATATATATATATATATATATATATATATATATATATATATTTTTTTTTTTTTTTTAATATGTATTTATCGTATATATTTTACCATAAAATACAAGAGGGCACACTTATTGCAATGTTTGTGGAAATGTTTTGTGCCTTTAAATTATGTGATACTTAACTGGGTTATTTAATTGACTTACATTTTATTAGTGACTGTATTTAAGTAACTTGTACTGTTAGGTTTATTGTTCTGATGAAGCCTGGTGGATCTGGGTGAAAGCGTTTAACCCGATGTTCATCGTGTTTCACTGTTGCAGTCATTACTCTTGGGTTATCCTGCTGGCAGGCTACCCGCAGTCGGCCTGAATTCCAAAGTCCTGGTCCGGCTTCGGTTGCTGTTGCCTCTTCCCTGACGTCAGTGCGCCAGGGGTATAAAAGATGCAGCCGACGCCATTTTCTTCAGTCTTTCTTGCCGCGCGGTGCCCGAAGCAAAAGCAGTTCGCAAGTGCAGGTTGGCCGACTCCTGAGATTTTCAAATCCGAATTTCAGAACCGAAATATTCATTAAAGCTAAGTACCCCGTTGGGGAAACTTTTTTCTTGCTCCAGACTGATGTCAGAAAAAGTTAACAGTTGTATTTCTTGTGGGAAGCAAATACCTCATAAGGATTTTCACTCTTACTGTATTCCTTGCCTTGGCCCTGACCACAACGTTGCTAGCTGTCGGTTTTGTGCTAGATTTAACCAACGCACTATTAAGCGTCGCTTCAGTTTTGCATTTCATTACTTTAGCCGAAGGTTTAATTATATAATGCTGTCGGAACAGCCGACGACCGGAGTTTACAAAAAATGCAAGGAAAAGGATAGGCATCCGAGGTCCAAAACCGACGACAAGGCCTCCGTTAGGCCAGTCACCGGTTCGCCAGTTCTCAGTGAGGCGCTTTCGCAGCCCCTGGCGCCCACTACCTCAGAGCCACAGGCCGCTTCCAACTCCCACGTGGAGCCAACTGGGCTTCTGGATACTCAAGGTATTGGACACTCGGAAATCATTCCCTCAGATGGGTCCGGAGCCACTGAGCAGGCATCGGCTTCTGAGGGTGTCTTCAGACCTACACAGTTATATGTTAAACCATCTTCAGCTTCAAAGACAAAAAAACAAGTACAGCATTCTCCTACTCAGACTTCCATGCCTAAAAAACAGATGCTTAAAATGGCCGAAGACCTAATTACTTTGATCCAGGGGTTCCCATTCCCCTCCTGATAAGAGGCCTAGGCAAGAGACATAATATGATTCTTCTGATCAGGTTTCTATTTCCTCTGATTCCTCTTCTGAACAGGATTACTCTATTCCTCCCTATGAGGATTCTGATGCTGAAGAATCCATTCCTTCAGCCTCTCCTCCTGAGGATTATTCTTTTTGGGAAACCCTGTATGCCATGAGGGAGCATTTCCACTGGGAGAGCCAAGATTACTCAATCTAAGAAAAGGCTCAGAGACTTTCTGCTATTACCTCAGCACAGACCCCTTGCTGTTCCACCTGTTCTAGACATTGTAGATGATGTATTTTCAGAGTCCGGCCTGTCCCCTGACTCTTTACCCCCTGCACCTGCTAAGCCTGACAGATACTACAGGGTCCCAGATTCTCATAAATTCCTATATAAAAACCCCGCTGCTGACCCAGAAACTATATCTCAGGGTCCCAAAGTGGTCAAGGCTTCCACTGCAAAAAGCCCTGTCCCCTCTGATAGGGATTCTAGGGCACTGTACAGATGGGGGATAAAAGTTTACACTTCTGCTACCTTGGCTGTAAGGGCTTTAAATTGTCAGTTTCATATGCTTAAATATCAGCAATACTTAATGTCACTGCTTAAACAGAAAATGTTGACAAATTCTGAATGTTCAGAGAACAAGGAAATGCAGGATTTATTGCATGCAGCTGAACAAGTGGGAAAGCATACTTTGCAATGTGGTTATGATTCACTGGAGGCCTCTTGCAGGGCCACTGTTACAGGTTCTGTTATTAGAAGGCATTATTGGTTAAAGGAACAGAATCTACCTGATCATGTTAAAGTAAAATTATTAGATGCTCCATTACAGCATGATACTTTGTTTGGTGCTAAAGCAGAAGATGTGTTGAAGAAAATGGAGGATAAAGCGAAATCCATGCAGAGAGTTAAGGATTTTTTACAGGTACAGCCACCCAGATTTAGCAGGAACTGGCCTTCCAAAAATTGGTCCTTTCCAGTGTCAGACAGGCCACAAAGAGGCAGATACAGACGCCCCAGAGGCAGATCTCAGCCCCAATGCTCATACAGGCCTAAACAATGGGGTGCTCCTACCTCCAAAAGCGGAGAAGACAAATCACAACCTTACAGGAAACAGTCCCAATGACTCCTCTGCCAGATCCAAGCACTTTTCTTTTGGCAGCCCCTCTTAGGGGGAAAACTAGCACTTTTTCACCAAATTGGCAAATGATTACCCAAGACAAATGGGTCTTAAACATAGTGTCCCAGGGCTACAGGTTCCATTTTCACACCCTACCAAGGGCAAAAGGTATGCCAGACCTGCCACACAATCAGTGGGCAAAGGCACAAAAGCAAATTACAGTCCTCATGGACATGAGGGCCATTCAACAAGTACCACAACAAGAGCAGCGGCAAGGATTTTACTCGAGACTTTTCTTGGTGCCCAGAAAGGACAAAACCTGGAGACCAATACTGGACCTGTCTATACTAAACACGTTTCTGGAGGTTCCAAAATTCAAGATGTTGACTCTACAGCAGCTACTGCCCATGCTGGGCAACAAGGCTTGGCTCGTAACTTTGGACCTAAAAGAGGCATACCTGCATGTCCCAATCAGACAATCTTGCAGAAGATACCTCAGATTCATAGCTGGCTCAATGCACTACCAATTCTCTGCACTGCCCTTTGGCTTATCTACTGCGCCCAGGGTCTTCACAAAATGCCTGGCACCAGTAATTGCATTTTGCAGACAGAGGAATTCAAATATATCCCTATTTGGACGACTGCCTTATTCAAGCAGAGAACAAAGACATTCTTCTAAAGCATCTGGCGTTTGTAAAAAGATTACTAATTTGCCTAGGGTACACAGTAAATGAAAAGAAATCAAAACTAGTACCCTCTCAAGAGATAATATTCCTGGGTGCAAGCTTAAATACAACTGCCCAGATGGCTTATCTCACACCAGACAAACAAAGGCAACTGACTTCTTACTTCAAAAAGTTGTCAACAAAGACCCAGTTATCTGCAAAGAAAATCCTGCAGGCCTTGGGCTTCATGGCATCCTGCATTCTACTAATTCCATATGCCAGACTGCATATAAGGAAATTACAATGGTATCTAAAAAGTGTTTGGACTCAGCATTGCCACAGCCTGGAGACAGTAATTACCCTTATTCCCTGCCTGCAACAGGAGTTTCGATGGTGGGCACAGGCCTGTCACCACAACAGGGGTCTGCCATTCACTCTCTCCACAGCCTGGCAGACACTGACAACGGATGCATCAGATTATGCCTGGGGGGCCCATATGGCAGGAAAATGTATTCAGGGCACATGGCCTGCAAGCCAGATGCATCTTCATATCAATCAAAAAGAGATGCTAGCTGTTCAGAATGCCGTGACAACTGTCAAGGATCTACTTCATCCAGGACAGCTACTGATAAAGACGGACAATACTACGGTCATGTGGTACATAAACAAGCAGGGAGGCATACATTCCTATCCCCTCTGCAGACAAGCAATGACCTTGTGGAACACAGCATTGACTTATCAAGTTCACCTGCAAGCACAATTCCTGCCAGGAAAAAACAAATACTCTGGCAGACGAACTAAGCAGAAACCTCATGGATCCCCACGAGTGGAAACTGGATCCACAAGTCTTCAGCATGATAACAAGGAAATGGGGATGCCCAGACATAGATCTATTTGCCTCCCCTCACAACTGCCAATTACAGAGATTTTGCACAAGGATTTATCACAAACAAGCATGGAGAGTGGACGCCCTATCCTTCAGCTGGAAAAACCTAACAGCATATGCCTTTCCTCCACTGCCTCTCCTTCCCAAGGTACTCCTAAAGGTCAGACAAGAGAAGCCAAAAATGATACTGATTGCACCAGACTGGCCACACCAGCACTGGTACCCAATCATAAAGAGCTTGTCTCAAAGTCCAGCATGGATATTGCCTCAAACTTCTCACTTGCTGACCCAACAAAACAATCAGATCCTGCACAGCCAACTCAGGACCTTTAAATCTGGCAGCATGGCGGATAATGTAGCCATTCAGAACACTCCTCTTTCAAAAGCTGTTATGGATGTTATCTTGGAGGCCAGGAGGCCCAGTACCAGAAAATCTTATGCAGAAAAATGGAAGAGATTCTGTACTTGGAACCAGGAACAAGGCATTGACACGTATGTACCAAATATTCCTCAGATTTTACAATACCTAACTGAGATGCTGGACAAAGGCCTTTCCTTTTCATCAATTAAGATTCATGCCTCTGCCATTTCAGCCCATCACAATACGGAACCGCCTATCTTTTCTCATCCTTTAATAAGGCAGTACCTCAGAGGGGCCAAAAACATCAGGCCTCCAAGGAGAGCACCAATTGCGGCATGGGACCTCAATTATGTGTTGGAAAAACACACACTGCATCCCTTTGAGCCAGCCTCAACAGCTGATATAAAATTCTTATCCTGGAAAACAGCTCTGCTCCTAGCAATAACCTCTGCAAGACAAGTCTCGGAGTTACAAGCACTCATGGCTGTGGAACCTTTTATCATTTTTCATCCAGACAGGCTTTCTCTGAGGACAAACCCAACATTTATGCCTAAGGTGGTGTCCAGTGTGGCCCTCAACCAAACCACTCACTTGCCTACCTTTTATCCAAACCCACACAACAAGGGTAAGAAAATTCTGCATTCTTTGGACATACACAGGCAGCCACGCTTCTACTTGAACAGAACTAAAGCTTTCAGAAAGACTGAGCAACTTTTAGTGTCATATGCTGCAGGATTACAAGGAAAGGCTATCTCAAAACAGACTATTTCTAAATGGATAGGTCATTGCATCCGTTTCTGCTATTCTTAGCATGGCAAATCAGTGCCTAAGGGCATTAGGCCTCATTCTACCAGAGCAGCAGCCACTTCAGCAGCCTTCCTCAGAGGAGTACCAACCAAAGACATCTTAGAGGCTGCAACTTGGGAGTTCAGTGCACACTTTTACAAAGCACTACCACTTACCTCTTTACTCTAATTTCAGAGCAGGCTTTGCCACTGCAGTGCTGCAGGGCCTCATAGCCTCTCCTAATCCTATTTAGCTCAGCCACCCATCCTCAGCTTTGAGATTCAACCCAAGAGTAATGACTGCAACAGTGAAACACGATGGATATAGTACAGTTGTGTACCTACCATAAATGTAGATGTTCGAGTGTATTCACTGTTGCAGTCCAGGTTACCCTCCCTCCGTCCCCCTTTCTTTTGCTGGGGTTTATCTGTACTTCTCTATTCTATACAACCTATGTGGCGTATTTGCTTGTAGATGAAGGAAATGTTTCTTTACTGCATGTATGTTTATTGGCATAATATATTTAGCCTACCCTTTTGGGGCACCTGACATCTGGGGCAAGAAAAACTGAAGAAAATGACGTCGGCTGCATCTTTTATACCCCTGGCGCACTGACGTCAGGGAAGAGGTGACGGCAACTGACGCCGGACCAGGACTTTGGAATTCAGGCCGACTGCGGGTAGCCTGCCAGCAGGATAACCCAAGAGTAATGACTGCAACAGTGAATACACACGAACATCTACATTTATGGTAGGTACACAACTGTACTTTTTTGTGTTTCTGCTGGAAGATTAAAACTTTTTACCTACGTATATGGTTGTGGAGTCACCTTATTTAGGTGGAAGCTGTTATACTATTTACACTTGCTGCATCTATTTTAGAATTGGCTCTGTTGTCCTGCTTGTCATGAGTTTATTTCGCCTTTTATAATGCTTCTTTTATGCCCAAGGTGGTTAATGAGTTGTCTCTTAATCAGTCAATTCATTTGCCCACTTTTTTCCCTTCTCTGCAATCTGCTTGTGAGAAGGTTTTGCACACTTTGAATTTGCATAGAAAACTCGGATGTTATTGGGATAAGACTAAAGCTATTCATAAATCTGAACAGATGTTCTTTTCATCCTAGGTCTTTAGTTTGGCTGTTTCCAAGCAAACCATTTCTTTTTGGATACCCAAAACCATTTCTTGTTGCTATTCTTTTCATGGGAAGAGCCTTCCTTCTTCTGTAAAGGCTCATTCTACTAGGTTTGTGGCTTCTTATGGTGCTTTTTTCAAGTTTTGGATACTAATTCTATTCTTGAAGCAGCTACCTGGAGTTTTTTGCATACCTTTACCAAGAACTATAAGTTGGATGTGATTTCTAGGTCCAGAGCCATTCTCCATTGCTTCCTAGTGGGTTCTGCTAGTCCTTCCTCCTCACAGTCTTCTTCCTGAGGTATTGCACTCTCCTTATTGTAAAGAATACTGCAGCAGTGATATGGAAGGACATAGTACAGTTGTGTACTATCTTAACAGTAGATGTCCTTCTCTTCACTGTTGCAGCATTTGCTCCCTTCCTCCTCCCCCAAGTCCTTTTTCCTTCTGAATCTGCCTGTTACATGATGATATCCTTAGGCTGTCATTCTTACTGGGGTTTTTCAGTTTTGTGGGTGGTACATCTGACTTCACCTTTGCACCCTATGCTGTGCACAGGGACTTACATGTGACATACGACGTACCCATTACAACCTAAAGGCTTTGGAATACTGGCCGGATGTTGGGCTGCCCTAGGCAGGTGATCCCTGTTGTAAAGAAGACTGCAACAGTGAAGAGAAGGACATCTACTGTTATGGTAAGATTTTACACAGCTATACTTATTGTGCAACCACTAGACAGGGATGTAGTGTAAATAGTAAGATGTGTGAAAAACAATAAAATAAGTTACAAAGGGAGGTGAAAGGATTCAGACCTCACACCCTTGATACAGGAAACACCAGGATTAACCTGCTTTGCTGTTAAGTTAGTGCAGCAAGTGTTTTTTTTTTTTTTTTTTTTCCAAATGCATTGAAGATCTTAGGCATTACTTAATGCCTGCAGCAGTTTGTGAGTTATGTGGGAGAAGGTCAGGGAACATAAAACGTACCTCTCAACTGCATAGAGCAAGATAGCTAGACAAAGCCCAGAAGAAAGTTGTGAAGGGGTATGCAGTCAGAGAGAGACAGAGAGATATTTTAACTTGGAAAGTATCTAGAATAACAGATTTTGCACTAGCATGTAATTTACTGAAGGCTGTGATGTGTGTGAAACTCTTTATGTCTGGCATTAATGACTGATCATAATCATCCATGATTTAGAAGGGCAGGAAAAAAGGAGACCTTGGGATGTTCTAACATTTTGGGACAGTGTGAATGGGGGTGGTGGGGGGTTGTGCTAACAGGTTACATCAAGCCATCAGTGTTAGTCTGCAGGAAGTGGTGATCTGTGCCCATGGTGGTTAACAGCAATTTGGAGACATGCAAATTAGCTGATATAGATGTCTGTCCTCATCGTGGCTAATGTATCTCTGAATGCAGTAACACCAGAAACGGAGCCTTTTTACCATAGCCCTTACCAGGAGTGGCAGGGAACTTTTTGAGTCAAGAACCAAAAGCTATTGAAACCACAAAACGTTCAGTACATTGCAACACCAAACAACACTTTAATATGTTAAACGCTTTCATCCCCCTCACATGGGAACTTCATCAGAACTAGATCAACACATCAATTCAAAAACATCCATTCAGAAAAACTTTCCATCACATTTTTGATTGTTTAAAATAAAACCACCAGAAGTCCTGGTGTATGCAACTTGCTTTAAAATCATTAAAGACAAAATAAACAGAACATGCCAACAACCACATTTGATAGATAAAAATATGTAAAAATTCACTGGTTTGGTTGGGGATGTTAACACAAAAAGTGACAAAAGTGGTACCATAGATTGCAATAAAACATTTATCACCTCATTTGGGTGAAGAGGGGGCTGTGTATGTGCTTGTATATGTGTCCCCCTCTCCACCCAGTCATCATCAGTGCCAATCATTTGTGATATTTGGCCATCTGTGACAAGCCCTCTCTCCTCTTCAACAAGGATAAGGTAATACAAAGCACCAGTCCCACATATGTGACCACAGTGGTGACAGAATTGCCCCTGAATCAGGCCATTCACCACCTCCTGTTCTGTTCTACTCCCTCAGAACAAGGGGGGAGAAATTTTAATGGGGATGTGCATAAGCAACTGAAGATGTTCTTGTTTCACTGTTGCAGTCATTACATTTGGGTAATCTGCTGGCAGGTTGCCCTCAGTCGGCCTGATTAACAAAGTCTTGGGTCCTGCGTCGGTTGCTGTCCCTTCTTCCATGACGTCAGGTTGTCAGGGGTATAAAACTTGCAGCCAGCACCATTACATCAGTCTTTCTTGCCGCGTGGTGCCCGAAGCAGAAGCAGTTCGCAAGTGCCAGTCGGCCGACTCCTGAAATTTTCGTTTTTGAGTTTCAGAACCGAAGTTTTCAACTAAAAGCTTAGTAACCCGTTGGGGAAACTTTTTCTTGCTTCTTACTGGTGGCAGTAAAAGTTAATAATTGCATTACTTCTGGGAAGCAAATACCTCATAAGGATTTTCATTTGTACTGTATTCCTTGCCTAGGCCCTGACCCACAATGTGCCTTGCTGTCGGTTTTGTGCTAAATTTAATCAATGCACGATTAAACATCGGTATATTTTTGCTTCTGAATATTTTGGCTCGAGATTTAATTATCCAGAAATGTCGTCGGTTAGCAATCCGACTACCGGAATTCCTAAAAAATGCAAAGAAAAAGACAGAGACAGACCATCTAGGTCCAAAACAGACGACGGCGCTTCTAAGCCAGTCGCCGGTTCGCCGGTACTCAGTGAGGTGCTTTCGCAGCCCCTGATACCTGCTACTTCTGATTCGCAGGCCTCTACTGAGACCCATTCGGAGTTCGGTATGCCATGAGATGCTTCAATTATGGAACCCGTGGTTGTCTCTACCTTAGATGGGTCCGGAGCCGCTGTGCAGGCACCGGCTTCTGAGGGTGTTTTCAGGCCTACAGATTTGTATATTAGGCTGACGCCATCTTCAAAACTAAGGCCAAAATTTAAATCTATGTCTAAAAAACCAACGCCTGGGCCACATGTGCAGGTCCCTTTGCCTAAAAAACAAATGATCAAAATGGCTGAAGATTTAATTATTCTGATAAGGGGGTAGCCAACCCCCTTCTTCTAAGAGGCCTAGGCAAGACATTGATTATGAATATTCTGAACAGGATTCTATTTCTTTTGACTCTCCTAATGAACAGGATTTGTCTATTCCTACTTTTGAGGACTCTGATGCAGAGGATTCCATTCCCTCTGCCTCTCCCCCTGAGGATTTTTCATTTGGGGAAACTTTACATGCCTTAAGGGAACATTCCACTGGGAAAGTCAGGATTTCTCTGAATCTACAAAGAGACTTAGGGATTTTCTTCTACTTCCTCAGCGTAGGCCTTTGGCTATACCTCCTGTTTTAGACATTATTGATGATGTTTTTTTCAGAATCTAGTATGACTCCTGATTCTCTGCCTCTGGCTCCTTGTAAGCCAGACAGATACTACAGGGTTCCTGACTCCCACAAATTCCTTTTCAAAAACCCTATTGCTGATCCTGAAACCATTTCTCAGGGTCCCAAGGGCATTAAGGCCTCTATTGCCAAAAATCCTACCCCTTCTGATAGAGATTCCAGGGCGCTGGATAGATGGGTTAAGAAGGTTTACATGTTTGCAACCTTGGCAATCAGAGCTTTAAACTGTCAATTTCATGTGGTTAAATATCAACAGCATATCATGTGACTACTTAAACAGAAAATTATGTTAATCTCTGACTGTGTGGAAAATAAAGAATTGCAGGATTTTTTGCATTCAGCTGAACAAGTTGGGAAACATACTTTGCAATGTGGTTTTGATTCCTTGGAGGCCTTTTGCAGGGCTGCTGTAACTGGATCTGTGCTAAGAAGGCATGCTTGGCTCAAAGAGCAAACTCTGCCTGACCATGTTAAAGCAAAATTGTTGGATGCTCCTTTACAACAGGACCGTCTCTTTGGTAATAAGGCTGAAAAAGTGTTAAAAAAAGATGGAAGATAAAGCTAAATCTATGCAAACTGTGAAAGATTTCTTACAAGTGCAACCTCCAGATTAAGTAGGCACTGGCCTACTAAGAACTAGTCCTTTCCAGCCACCTCGAGAGCCACTCAAGTCAAATCAAGACATTCCAAAGGCTCCAGGTTTCAGTCACAAAGAACTTTTAGAACAAAACAATGGGGTGTCTCCACCTCCAAATCTGGAAGCAACAAGGCACCTCCCTATGGTAAACAGTCTCAATGACTTCCCTCTACAATCACCAAGCACTTACTTCTTAGCCACCCCTTTGGGGGGAAAACTAGCTCTTCATGCACAAAACTGGCAACTTATTACCCAGGACAAATGGGTTTTAAATATAGTATCCCAGGGATACAGATTTCACTTCCACACGTTGCCAATACCAAACTGATGGCCAGATCTGCCTTCAAATCAGTGGGCAGAGACCCAGAAACAAGTTCTGTCCCTCTTGAACTTGAGGGCTATTCAACCAGTACCAGAAGAGGAAAAGGGGCAAGGTTTCTATTCCAGACTTTTCCTGGTACCCAGAAGAGACGAATCATGGCATCCAATTCTGGACTTATCCACTCTAAACACATTTCTGGATATTCCAAAATTCAAGATGCTGACTCTTCAACAGTTACTACCTATGCTAGGCAAAGATGTCTGGTTGGTAACTCTAGACTTAAAAGAGGCTTACTTGCATATCCCAGTTAGGGAATTTTGCAGAAGATACCTCCACTTCAAAGCAGGCTACTTGCATTACCAGTTCTCTGCACTGCCCTTTGGCTTATCTACTGCGCCCTGGGTCTTCACAAAGTGTCTGGCATCAGTAATTGCATTTTGCAGGCAAAGAAATATTCAAATATATCCATACCTGGACGATTGTCTAATTCAGGCAGAAAACAAGTACATTCTTCTAAAGCATCTGGCGTTTTTAAATAGGGTTCTAACTTGTCTAGGGTACACCATAAACGAAAAGAAATCACAACTGGTATAGTCTCAAAAAATTGCATTCCTGCGTGCAAGCTTGAATACAACTGCCCAGATGACTTACCTTATGCCACAAAAGCAAATTCAATTGATGACTTACTTCAAACAGGTGGCCACAAAAACCCTGCTATCTGCAAGACAAATTCTGCAAGCCTTTGGGGTTCATGGCCTCCTGCATTCTTCTAATTCCATATGCAAGACTGCATATGAGGAAACTTCAGTGGTACTTAAAAAGTTTATGGAGTCAACATTTTCACAGCCAGGAAACAATGATTCCTATTATACCTTGCCTGCAACTAGAGTTCCTATGGTGGGCAGAGGCCTGCCACCAAAACAAGAGACTGCCATTCACTCCACCCCCTGCCGCCCAAACCCTAACAACAGACTCATCAGACTATGCTTGGTGGGCTCATCTGGCAGGGAAGTGCATTCAGGGCAAATGGAGCCCAAATCAAATGCACCTACATATCAATCAGAAAGAGATGCTAGCTGTACAGAATGCTCTGACAGCCTTCAAGGACTACCTTCATCCAGGACAACTACTGATAAAGACAGATAACACCACAGTTATGTGGTACATAAACAAGAAGGGGGGTACACATTCCTACCCCCTTTGCAGACTAGCCATGGCATTGTGGAACACGGCCTTGACCAATCAGATACAACTATAAGCTCATTTCCTGCCAGGAAAGCTAAAATACTCTGGCAGACGAACTGAGCAGAAATCTTATGGACTCACATGAATGGAAACTGGAACCACAAGTTTTCAACATGTTGACACGCAAATGGGGGAACCCAGGTGTAGATCTTTTTGCCTCACCCCAGAACTATTAGTTGTACAAATTCTGCACAAGAATTCATCACAAAAAAGCTTGGAAAGTGAACGCTCTATCAGTCTGTGCTTTTCCCCCCTCTGCCTCTGCTCTCCAAAGTTCTACTAAAAGTCAAACAGGACAAACCAAAAATGATTCTGATTGCTCCAGACTGGCCACGCCAACACTGGTACCCACTCCTGCGCAATGTGTCACACCTTCCTCCGTGGCACCTGCCTCAGACACCTTACCTACTGTCTCAGCAGAACTACCAAATTCTACACACTCATCTCCAAACTTTGAATCTTGCAGCATGGCTAATCAACTAATTTCACACTTGGCATCCCTCAGCAAACCAGTGATGGATGTCATTTTGGAGGCTAGAAGGCCTAGTACTACAAAATCTTATGCTGACAAATGGAAAAGATCCTGTGCCTGGAACCAATCACAAGGAATAAGCACAGCAATGCACAATATTCCACATATTCTGCAATATTTAGCTGAGATGCTTTACAAGGGCCTATCTTTTTCTTCCATAAAAATCCATGCCTCTGCCATTTCAGCTCATTACAACACAGAACCTCCCCTCTTCTCTCATCCTCTGCTAAAGCAGTATCTCAGAGTGGCCAAAAATTTAAGACCTCCCAGGAGAGCACCAACTCCTGCATGGGACCTCAATTTTGGTTTGGAAAAACTCACTCTCCCTCCTTTTGAGCCAGCTGCTACTACAGACCTAAAATTTCTCTCCTGGAAAACAGCTTTCCTTTTAGCAGTCATTTCAGCTAGAAAGATTTCAGAATTACAGGCTCTTATGACAGTGGAGCCTTTCATTATTTTTCATCCGGACAGGGTGGCTCTCAGGACCAATCCATCTTTCATGCCTAAGGTGGTATCCAGTGTGGCTCTTAATCAGACCATTCATCTGCCAACTTTCTTCTCCAATCCACAAAACAAAGGTGAGCGGATTCTGCATTCATTGGATGTACGCAGACAACTTAGATTCTACTTATACAGGGCAAAATCTTTAAGAAAATCTGAACAACTATTGATGGCATTTGCTGCAGGGGTAGAGGGAAAGGCTATTTCAAAGCAGACTATTTCCAAATGGATAAGCCATTGTATTCGTTTCTGCTATATGCACCATGGTAAACCTTTCCCCAAGGGGATCAGGTATCATTCCACCAAGGCTGCATCTACTTCTGCAGCCTTTCTCAGAGGGGTTCCTACCAGAGACATTCTAGAAGCTGCTACCTGGAGCTCAGTTCATATGTTCACCAAACATTACCATTTACCTCTCTTCTCTAAATCCAGAGCTGGCTTTGCCACTGCTGTCCTGCTGGGCCTTATAGCTGCTCCTAATGCTGTATAAATCCATCCTCCCAACCATAGCTTTGGGAATCTACCCAAATGTAATTACTGCAACAGTGAAACACAAAGAACATAGTACAGTTGTGTACACTTACCATAAATGTAGATGTTCAAGTGTATTCACTGTTGCAGTCCTGGTTACCCACCCTCCAGCCCCCTGTTTTTCTCTTGCTATACCTCTCCTTTCTTTTAATATGCTTAAAAGCCTTTTTGGGTGTATTTGCTTTTGTTTGGAGGTATATTTTTTGTGTTTTAAATTATATACTTTTATATATTTATATATATATATATATATATATATATATATATATATATATATATATATATATATAAAATTTATTTGCTACCCATTTGGGGGGCACCTGACATCGGGGTCAAGAAAAACTGATGTAATGGCGTCTGCTGCATATTTTATACCCCTGACGACCTGACATTATGGAAGAAGGAACAGCAACCGACGCTGGACCCAATACTTTGTTAATCAGGCTGACTGAGGGCAACCTGCCAGCAGATTTGCAACCGTGAATACATCTACATTTATGGTAAGTGTACCCAACTGTACTTTTTACCTTGACAGAACTAAGAAAGGAAAGTCAGACTACTGCTTTGCAAAAGGTATGAAGGGTAGGCCATCTCTAAATGTCTAGCTCATTGCATTTGCTTCTGTTGCTCCTTCCATTTGCTAGATAGTAGATCTTGTGAGGGTCTACTACAGTAAAGCCACAGCAGTCGCTAATGCCTTCTTGAGGGAGTTAACACTCAGGCTCTTTTAGAAGTAGTTACCTGGTCATTTATCCACTTTTACTTCAAGCATTGTAATCTGGCCATTACCTTTGTAATCAGGGCAGAATTTGCCACAGCCATTTTACAAGGGACTACAACAGCCAACGCCTTCTCTGGGCTAGCCACCAACTAGTTCATAAGTTCTCGGAATCTTGCCAAACATTATCACTACTGCAGCAATAAATACTATGATGAACGTAAGTATGGTAAGGCCGTAACAAAAATATACCATGTTCACTGCTGCAGTCATATTTACCTGTCTCCACTCATTTTCTTTCATTCCTGTGGACATCCTTGGATTTGCATGGTTACACATTCATCTGTCCCTGTGTCTTCTCTTTTTCCTGCCCTCATGAGGAACTTTCCCTTCCTCGGGCTGATCAGGAGATTGAAGAGGCTTGGGTGATGTTCTGGTTGGGCTGACATACCTGTGGGCATATTCTACCTGGGGGTGTTGTGCTGCGGGCTTTGTCATTCATAGGTTCATAAGTACTTACTAGGTTATTGAACCATGCAGATTGTTAGCCTAGTCCTGCATTCCCATTAAACTTATAGCCCTTGTAATTTAAATTTGAATAAGCCAGAGCTGGCAGAACATTTACATTATACCCCTATCCATAAGGGACAAAGATGCTAACCCAGCACCCAGGGGTGAACTTGTGGTTCCCCATCCATTTGTGCAGATTGCATTTGAATAGAGTAAGGCAAGTAATTTGCTGTTTGTTGAGAGGAAGACTATTCCAAACAAGTGGTATTCTCTATGGTACATATATTTCCCTCCAGAATGCTCTTTTTGTATTGTAGAAGTGATTAATATTGCTTGAGTGGGTGTTTATGCCACCATTGGACTTGTGGATGTATAGTAGATCTGAGATATTAGGATCTGCTGAATTTCTGTACAAGGGGCTACAATCATCCCTTAGTACCTTGCATGAGAGGGACAAGGCATTGAGACTGCTAGTGTATTTTTTTATAATTTATAGTCTTTGTGAGAAAGCATTGTGGTTTAAATTGTGTTAAGTGTTTGGACATGTGCATATCTAATGGGGCATTATACTTGATGATAGGCTTAAGCGTGGAATACAGTTTTAACATTTTTTATAAAGCAGATTTGTAAAGCTGATGATAAAAAGCTGTTCAAATGTCAGTTCAAGTACATGAGTTTTAAGGGAGTGCTTCAGTTTGCTTAGAGTTAACAAGTGTAGGATTGTACCCAGAGGGAGCATAGATTGATGCTAGTGTACTCTGTCCAGCTGTAATTGAGAGTACTAGATCCCAGATGATTAAAGGTACAGAATTGTACTGAAATGGTCACACAAAGTTGTTGTTTATGTAACCATCTCTGCCATTTTACTGTTTTCACCCAGATTGTTGAGAGAGAGATTTTCCCTTTGCAGTCTAGTAGTTTTATTTACATAACTAGAGGGCTGGATAGATAGACAAGCAGGTAGATCAATATGTAAATGAATTAGATTAACAGGAAAGGTGTAATAAGTTGATTGTAAAATACACTGTGTGTTGCTGTTTCCAGTAAAACTGCCACTCCTCCATTCTCTTGAAGCTATTTTACTGACATGGTGGCTGTCACTTTTTCCTGTTGGGATAGCATTCTGACAGCTGTGCAGATAAACTAGGGGACTCCAGAACTGTGCATTGTTGCCATCTTTCCAGACCGTACATATCCTCTGATGATCATGGCTGCTAGTGCCAGTGCACCATAACCCCACATTCGGTGTTATCTTATAGCTCATTTACCATCTTCATGTCTGTTAGTGAACATGGGGTTGCCTACATCAGAGCTGGGATTAGCGGATGATCCCCATCTCTGTTTGTACTGGGAGATGGAAGTGATTTGAATGACCAAGAAACTCTTATTCATGAGACAAATAAAGTAATCTAATATTTTTCTCTCTCTAGCTAGTCCCCCCCCCCCCCATACAAGGGTAGCTACTTGCTTTAAAAATCCTCAGGGTTGGTCTCTGCCCCCCTTACCTTCCCCTAAGAAGTGCCACAGTAGTGGGTAGGAGGGAGAAGGTGGAGTTTTGGGTCTATCTTGTCTCTCTTTGTTTCTACTGATGCTATTGCAAGGAGAGCAGAGCACTGTGACCAAGAAGGCTGTTTTTGCAGCTTGGCAGCATTCATGTGACACGTCATTTGCACCCAAGAAGGCAGATATTCTTTGACAGCCTTTTAGCTAAGTGCTGTGAGATCATATCCAATCCTCATAGGGCCAACTTCTCACATGTTCTGTGTGGTCAGTCACAGGGCTGAGACACCATAACACCTTTCCACCTTACTCACTGATTATTGTGCGGTGCTGAATACAGTAGACAAGATGATGCTTTCCTGGGCCATGTTGGGCTCTGGTTTCTCATTTGATTGTCTCACCTATTAAAGTTTCAAGCCCTTCCTAGTGAACAAGCCACTGGTAAACTTTTCAGTCCTTCCTCATTGTCAGATCAAGGAGGAGTTCACTGATCTATACCTCAGCATTTGCAACATGGATGTGTCCACTTCTGATTTTGTTTCTGCCGATGCTGTTGCTAGGAGAGCAGGCTCTGCTCTGAATCTTTGTAGGACACCGTGGCCAAGATGTTTTTTATTAAGAATAATGTTTTTCTTTTTTTTAACACCGTTATTGAATTATCAGTTAAGACATCAGCAAACCTACATTTATATAAAAGAAAACAAACTATATTAACGTGTTCCCAGTTAGAAGCATTATACATAAAGTATATTCTTTTGTACAATTGTCATCAATCCAGCATTACATAAATTGATCAATTCATGCCTTCCCTTAAACCTCACTCCTCCTCCAAAACATTGTTCTGCAGGTATTGTTCCCGCAATTTCCATTTTCTTTGTAATTTGCTTGTACGCTTTTCTAAATATCCTACTTCTAGTTTTTTTTTTATCTTTGTTACAATATTCACTACGCCAGTTGTTTTAGACTTTGATTTCCATGTCCTAGTAATTGTTTTTTTGGCAGCCATCAGAATTCAACTTAACAAGGCTTTAATATGTTTAGACAATTCAGATTCTGTATCCCAGCTCAAAAAAGTCATTTTCTTAGTTACACCCATTTGCTCAACCAGCATTTCTGAGAAAGTATAAAGTCTGCCAAATCATTACATCCCCAAAACATATGCCTCTTTCTTCCTCATCATAAATCCAACATTTGACATTTATTAAGGGTAATATTAAACAAATCATCATGGGTGCTCATTGTGCCCACCCAGAACTTGGAACTTTCATAGTGCAAATAAGCTTTGACCACCATGGAGGTATTTTTATTTTTGATCCCCCTGGTCCCTTTTGCTTCTTTCAGGTTTGTTTTCAAGAGGAAGCTGCCTGTAGAGAGAGGAGTACCCCAAAGTATCAGAGGCAATCTTGCTTCCCCTGGTAGGTCTAGCTGAATCATCCAGGAGGGGAAATCTGCCAGCCTGTTATTCACAGACAGGACTTTTGCAAAACACCAGTTCTTGGTCAAATGATGGCCACATTTTGGGGTTGTTTTGTCCTTCTGGAAGGGTCACCATTTTAGAAATCAAGCAGTCCCCCTGCACAGCTATTGGAACAAGTCCAGACTCTAGTCCACACAAGGGTCTTAGTCTCTTTTTCATTCAGAATGAGGCAAGGATTTGTTTTTGCTTTTGGCACTTTTTTAGCCCTAAAGTGGGTGCCCTCTTGCCCCTTTATGACTTCAGTAAGCATACGTAGTATGTCATCTTCTAGATGGCAGCTCTGCTTACCATGGTGTCTGGATGGTATCAGTGGTGCAAACTGCTTGTTTGGTGTTACTGGGTAGAAAATATACACTTTCTGGTATAGGTTCATAGGTAGGTACTAGGCTATCGGCCCAAAGGCCTAAGTAAGCCTAGCCAACAAGGTTCCCTGGCTTACACCACCTAAGAAAGCTAATTTCTTGTGCCTCTGTTGAGCAGAGCCACAGAAGTGATCCCCAGGGTGTATTTCCTATTTCCTATCCACTCATCAAGATTTTTCTTAAAGAGTGCTAATGAGGAACTTTTCTTGACATAGATGGGTAGCTTGTTTCAGAGTATAGGACGTCTCTGGGACAGGAATCTATCCCTCCAGCATGTCCTGTTTATTGTGGTGACATGGTTTAGGTCCTTAGAGCGTGTAGCTCAGAGGGATTGGGATTTCTTAAGGTGTAGCATGTCCAACGGCTCTGGGTTTTAGCATAGCTTTATATGTTAGGCAGAGATCTCCTCGGAGTAGGCGATATGCTACAGAGTAAAGCTAGAGTTTTTTGAGGCGGTCAGTGTAGGGTATCTGTTTGAGGCCAGTAATCCTCTTTGTGAGGTACTTCTGTGGCCTTTCCAGCTGCTGCTGATGTCTTGTGAGGTACATTCCAAAAGGGGCGTTGTACTCTATAATAGGTCTAATGAGCGCCGAGTAGAGGGGAACAATGACCTCTTTTTTTCCTGGATGAGAACCGTTTTGGGATGAGGTGTGCCACATAGAAGGATTTTCTGACTACTGTGGCGATGTGATTATCAAAGGAGAGACTACTGTCCACCTGGGTCCCAAGGTCTCTTATCACACATTCGGCGTTAAGTAGACTGCCATTTATGTGGTAACTCATGGGTACAGAGTTTTTACCAGAGGGGATGACAATGCACTTTTTGGCATTGAGCTTGAGGCCATGCCTCTGGCACCAGGCATCTGTCTCAGTGAGGCCCTTCTGTAGGATGTCCACATCATTTGGGGACTCTACTATGGCTCCTAGTTTGCAGTCATCTGCGAACTTCATTAGCCAGAGGCCTTCTGTGTTAGCCTGTACTTCAGAGACATAAATAACAAACAGGAGAGGTCCCAGGACTGAACCCTGTGGTACTCCACTTGTCACTGGTTTGAAGTCAGGTTTGGAGTCTGCAACTTCTACAGTGTGGGTTCTGTCAGTAAGCCAGTTGGCAACCCATCTTGTGAAGTCGGGATTTATACCTAGTTTAGTGAGTTTATCTATAATTCCAGAATGGGGAATGGTGTTGAAAGCCTTGGCGAGGTCAAGATAGGCTGTGTGAACCACCTTATCCTTGTCTACAGCTTTGGTGACTGCCTCAAAGAAGTCAATCAGGTTCAGAAGGCATGATCTGCCTTTTGCAAACCAGAACTAGATGGGGTCCAGAGTTTTAAGGTTACCAATGTCTTTGTTTATGAGTTCCATGATGATACGTTCCATGGCCTTGCAGATCAGGCTCGTCAGGCTAATAGGGTGATGGTTCCCAGGATCACTGGTGGCTCCCCCTTTGTGGAGTGGGATAACTGATGCTGTGCGCCATTCAGTGGGCACAAAGCCTGACGTGAGACTATGATTGAACATGGTGCTTTGGTGGGGAGCCAGTTTGTTCTGAAGTTCATGTAAAACGCAGCCCGGGATGTTGTCCGGTCCCATGAATGCTGTGTTTTTGGTTTTAGAGAGTGCAGCTTTTACCTGCATAGATGTGATTACAGAGACTCTGCAGTCTTCCTGTATAGATATGGGCCCTTTAGGGGGTGAGAGGGGGATAAAGTTAGCACTGAACCTATCTGCCAGGATGTTGGCAATATCAGTTTGTTCTGTAATTTTTGTGCCGTTGTGCTGTAACTCAGAGCAGATCTGGGTGTTTACATAGCTATAGAATGCTTTATAGTTGCCCTTAGAATCAGTGGCAATTTTGTTTTCCTAGCTAGCTTTTGAGGATCTTATATGGAATCTCAGCTTTTACTGAGGCTGACCAGGGAGTTCCTCCACTCATGGGGTTTTACTCTTTTGCAACAGTTTCTTCCTTCTGTTGTAGAGTTTGTTTATGGCAGGGGACCACCAGATTGGCTTCTTTTTTTTTGGAGGATAGCGTCTTGGTTCCATTTGTGATAGCACAATCCATGCACTCGTGTAAGTGCTTATAAAGTGCATTTGTGTAGGATTCAGCAGTCGTAACTGTATATCTGTGTGTTGGGTCTACACAAGAGATCATTCATTTTAGTCTGGGTGGATACCAGCTTTCTGTGCAATTGCTGCCTTTTTAGTCTCTTCTTTGTACAAACTGTTTACCATGCTGCTAGCTGTAGAGACTGACAGGGGTGGTACTGCCATGTGTTCATTTATCAGGGGGATCTGCTTTTGAGTACTATACAAAGACTGGCTGGTTGTGTCTTTGCGTTGAGTGCTTCCATGTTTGCAGGCCTTCAGGGTGGGGGTCTACATAAGCTGGTTCCTGATCTGCAACTTCATATCTTAGTAACCTGTCTGTTTCATTTTTTTAATTTGAATTTAATTTTAGTTTATGATTTGCAGCTATTTGCGTATGTGGTTTGAAATTCACATTTTAGTGGCCTTGTGAGTTCCCCCCTTTGTATTCCTTCCAGCTAACCGTCATCCACTCAGTGGTGCTCTGGTCACTCTTAACTTAATGTTCTGCAGCGGGGAATCCATGGCCATTGGTGGATTGGTAAGGGGAGGTGGAAACATGGAGAGAAACAGCCAGCAGAATCACATATGGTGTTCAGTACACCTAGTCTTTTTTTTTGTTAAGCTGTAATCAGATGGGCCTTCTGAAATCGCACACATCACCAGATATAGTGGCAGTTAGCTCCAGCTTCCCTGTGGAATTCAACAATAATCTTATGTGTAATTGCAGCATTACCCTCATCACTAGGTGAATGCCATATCTCAGCCAGAAATCCCACCTGCCTTCCCAGAATGGGTGAGCTGAGAGTTGTTGCTCTTTTCCACCCCTCTGTATCTGTCTCCTCTGATGCCTGATGCACAGATTGGTGATTTAGGTTTCAGTCAAGGCTCCATCGTGTAACTAGAGGTCTTTGTGATTTTTTGATTGGCAGGTGGTTTAGGTCTGTAAAATTTACAAAAAGAAAAAGGCAGCAGCATTATCTACATCTGTGTTTTTATGTTGTGAACCTCATGCTGTTTGGACCACATTTGTTTATATTGCTGGTATTGGTTTGTGAAGGAGTTTTGTATCAGATTGTGGTTGTTTTGCCTGCACACAAGTCTTATACTTGTTGATAGGTTTTTTAGTTGCACATTATCTGATATTTCTAATGCTAGACTTCAGCAAGCACATCTACTGCATCAGGTTACATGTTTCTGGTATATACATTACATCCTGTTAATGTAGGACTGTTGGTAGTTCCTACTATGCAGCTTTAGGCATTACGTCTTTGCTTTTCAGGCTCCATGCCACTAGAGCTAAATAACATCCTTCCAGGGGTGTAAAGGCCCTCTGCCCTTTGGTATCAGGCCTCTGAACACCTCTGAGCATTCTTTCCACATTTAACTCACAACCTGTCGGGCATTATTGCTTGCATGTCTAACTCTCACAAAAAACTGTTTAAGCATCAGTCTCTTTAAATGTTTTCGCATGTCACAACACACTACATTTCAAACATGGATCTCTTCTCTTCCCCTGACAAGTTCATAGGTTTGGTAAACAACCTTAAGACCTTTTGGCTACTACAAAACTGGATCCTGTATTGGAACTTACAGATGCCCATGAATTCATCCAATTTCTTCTTGAGGGTATGAATTCTTTAGCTGACTTTAATTAGGAGGAGGCATTTATTCACAGCTGCTGAGAGTTTTTAAGAAGTTGAAGTTGTCACATTTCCTGCTTGGTAGATATTTTTATTGAGGCAGTGTCCTCTTGTATTTGAGTCACAATGGAGTGATGGGTATTCGGAGCGAAGAGTTTCAAATAGTAAAGGATTATGTAAGGTCGACTATGTCAACCATAGCCCACTTGTAAAATGATAAACTGCAGAGAAGAAACTTGCTGTTTTCTCTGTCTCTAAGGTAAACTTTGAAGCACTTTGTCTTTTGAGAAGAATCTTTGTTCCATCTTCAGTAGCACCAGATGGCATTTGAATAGGTTACAGGATAGGATGTACTTTCATGTAATTACTATGAAAAGAGATATGTGAAGGGGGGCACTTAAAATGACTTGTCTGGCATGATTGTCAATCTCACAGAGGATCACTTGGTCAACTATGTTCTTTGTGAGATGATAGTGGATTTATGCGTATCAAAATAATTGAAAGATCATCATCTACATCAGCTCAAATGTCTTTTCCTGTTTTGACCATTTAGTTGTTGCTGGTCAACAATATTTAAAGAGGGTGTGAGGGGATTAACAGATGCTACAACACTGCACTTTTTTTCTACTGCACATTTGTATTATAAGTGTTTTTTAAAGGGGGTGGTGCAACTGAGCTTAAGGACAATACTCACAAGTTTTCAGTCATTTGCGTATTTTGGTAAGATGGACAGTGGAGTTAGTTTTGACATCTTAGAAAGGATACTAAAAAGGAGTGGTCTCATGACATTGTCTTTGAGGGGATTCCACCAGTGACGGGGAAATGGTAAAAGTAGCAGCCCATCTATGCTTATTTTTTGTGCACAGCCATGTTGTCATTGTGATTCCAAGTTACCACAGCATTAATTGCAGTTTAGATCACAGAGTTTCTGTCATGTGTCAGCACTTGGGTCCGATTGAGGTTCTCTGTGAGTAGCTAAACCTTCATCCAAAATGGTCACACTGTCAGAAAAAAAATCTGAGGTTAAGTATGCAGGGTCTGCCTTATTACCTGCTGGTGAACACACCAAGCGCTTTTATTGTTTATGTACACGTCACAACTTTAGTCATTGAATTCCCCAACTCAGTGGTGCCGAGGCAGGCTGTGGGGAGTAGAATGAAACAGTTCATGCCTAGCTGTCCTTTCCCGGGAGAGGGTGTGGGGATAACCTGATGCCTGCAACCTCTAGTGGAGATCAGGAGCAACTCAGGTTACTGGAGAAGAAATACATAATGTCATGATGTCATTAGACTAGCCACTCCTCGTTTAAGGCTAATGACTGCTGTCAGTGAGCTTGAGAGCTCTCGGGCTCCATGCTCACTGCCCTCAATCAAATTCCTGCTTAGTTGGGCGATACCTTTGAGGAAGACTCCCTGAGGAGTGTGGAGGGCACGTCTTTTAAAGTGCCATGTCAGGAGTTCCCTGTAGGTGTTGTTGGAGGCTGTATGGGATGAGCGTGCAGGGAAGCCATAGAGTAACTGCTTCTGGCTACACATTTTAAGATCTGTTAGGGTTCCCATGATGCACCTGGAGAAAGTTCAGAAAGGCTTTACAGATATTCTTTCTGTCTCAGGCTCTTTATGCACTTTAAAAGAGCATCACAGGCTAGCTTTGTGGCTTAAAAGGATAAAGCCCTGACTTTTATCCCAGTCAGCTTGGGTTCAGTTAGGAGCCCATTTGCTGAAGGAGTAGCATGGGGGAGATCCGAATTGAGTGGGGATGGTGTTGACCCTCCCAATTTGATAGGAGAGGTATTCGTGTCATGTGGAGAGGACTGTAATGACTATACATGCTGAAGTAAAAGTACCAGAAAACTGACTGCTGCATGGATGGAAGCATGCAGACATACTCTAGTGTAGACAGTACAGTGAAATTCTGCTTCAGCAAAGGAAAGCAAGAATGTAACAAAAAAAGCTCAAGCACCAGAAGAGATGACAACACCACTCTCTGCTTGATTCTCACCTCCAAGAGAGATTGATTGAGCCTGTGGATATTAACCCCTAGGGGGAGCTAATGGATCTCAACGGCCTTGGGAGCAAAAAAATAAAAGGAACATCACTGTCCTCAGCTTCTGCTGCTACCCATCTCTTTCAAAAAAAACAAAAGCTTCTATTGTTACCATCTCTCTTTATAAAAAGTGATGTCCATTAAGCATAGGAAGTGTCATCTGAGTCTGTAGCTGTACCTTCAAAAATGAACACATACTTTGCCTTCTCCCCTTGGTGTTCCATTTTAAAGATTTGGGTGAGGCATCATGGGCGACTGTGTTGGTAGTGGAGTCCTGAAGTTCTGTGACTTTTTATGATCACCCTCTGCAGTGTTTTTTTTTCCCACTTGACTGTCCTGCAGGTGGTTGCCAACATCTCCAGCCAGTGATTATGATAAGCAGGTTGAGGCTGTCTGTAGGTTTGATGTTTGGCTAATCTAAAACACCACAGTCTTTATTGAGTTACTCTAGACTGTAGGCACCTAGGAATGGTTCCTTTCCTCCATTTGTCACCTTTCCTTTGGCACCAGTAGTTCTTTTATGAGTTATAACATTACCAGATGTTCATTGTGCATACAGCTGCAGTAATCACAGATGGGTTTTCAGCCGTCAGGCGGTCCCTCGGTCGGCCGAATTCCAAAGTCTTGGTCCGGCGTCGGTTGTCGTCGCTTACTCTTCTGACGTCAGTAAGGCCAGAGTATATAAGACACAGCCGACGCCATGTTCTTCAGTCTTTTTTGCCGCGCGGTGCCCGAAGCAGAAGCAGTTCGCAAGTGCCGGTCGGCCAGCTCCTGAATTACGAAAAAATTGGAACCGAAGTCTTCTTAAAGCTAAGTACCCCGTTGGGGAAACTTTTCTTGCCTCAGACCGATGTCAGAAAAAGTTAATAATTGTATTTCTTGTGGGAAGCAAATACCGCATAAGGATTTCCATTCCCGTTGCATACCTTGTTTGGGCCCAGACCACGACGTCTCGGGCTGCCGCTTTTGCGCTACCTTCAATAAACGCACTATCAAGCGTCGGGCGGAGTTCGCCCAACACTACTTTGGTAAAGCTTTTGATTATAAGATGTCGTCGGACACTCCGACTACCGTTTTGTCCAAAAAACGCAAGGAAAAGGACCGACACGCGAGACCCGCGGTCCCCACCGACACCACACCAAAACAGGCTACACGTGGTCTGGTTCTCAGCGAGATGCCTTTGCAGTCCCTGACTACCGACGACACTCCTTTGGCAGTGTTCTCTGTACCCGAGACCGCTGGGTCCTCGGTCCTTTCCCAGACTACAACCGAAGCCCCTGCTAATGTCGAGCCTACTAATGTGGACAGGTCCACCTCCACCCATGGTGTATTTAGGCCCTCATCTTCTTTTTCAATAAAGGCTTTTACTAAATCCAAAGCAGCCAGGCATCCCACGAGGCCTGTTGCACAGGGCCCATCTCCTGGACCCATGCCTAAGAAACAGATGCTTAAAATGGCTGAGGATTTAATTACTCTTATCAGAGGTTCTCAGCCCCCTCCTGACAAGAGACCTAGAGTGGAGGAAGAATCTCCCTCTTCTGATCAGGGATCCATTTTATCAGAACATTCTGATGCAGAGGAACACTCTTACTCCCCTTTTGAGGATTCGGATGCAGAACAGTCCATTCCTTCTGTATCCCCTCCTGAGGATTTTTCTTTTGGGGAAACCTTGCACACTTTGAGGGAACACTTCCATTGGGAAGGCCAAGACTTTTCAGATTCCAAGAAAAGACTTAGGGAATTTCTTTGGTTACCTCAGCACAGACCTCTGGCTATACCCCCTGTTTTGGATGTACTGGATGATGTCTATTCGGAGGCTTGCCTTAACCCTGATTCTCTGCCTCCTGCACCAGTAAAACCTGATAGGTATTACAGAGGTACCCAGCTCTCACCAGTTTCTCTACAAAGGCCATAATGCTGACCCTGAAACCATTTCATAAGGCCCCAAGGGATTAAAGGCCTCCACTGCCAAGAATCCACTCCCTGCAGAAAGGGAATCCAGATCTCTAGAAAGGTGGGGTAAAAAGGTATATACCTCGGCCACCCTAGCCATGAGGGCCTTAAACTGTTAGTTTCATATGATTAAATATCAACAGTACCTGTTATCACAATTAAGGAACAAAATGTCTCAACCTGAACAACCAGATTTAAAAGAGTTACAGGATATGATGCATAGTGCGGAGCAAGTGGGTAAGCACACCTTACAATGTGGTTATGATGCCCTAGAGGCTTCCAGTAGAGCGGCTGCCACAGGATCAGTCATTCGCAGGCATGCCTGGCTTAGGGAACAAAATTTACCTGATCATGTAAAAGCTAAACTTCTTGATGCTCCTTTACAAAAGGATGTATTATTTGGTACTAATGCTGAGGACATACTAAGGAAAATGGAAGAAAAAGCCAAATCTATGCAAACTGTCAAGGCTTTCTTACAGGTCCAACCATCACGTTTTAGCAGAAATTGGCCTTCAAAAAACTGGTCCTTTCCAGCCACTGACAAGCCCCAAAGAGGTAGATACAGACGCACAAGGGGCAGAGGGCAATCACAAGGATCATATAGAGGCAGACAATGGCAATCTCCAGCACCAAGAGGTGGTGAAGACAGTGCACAACAATACAGGAAGCAAACCCAATGACTCCCTCATTTCCATGCCAAGCAAGTCTCAGCTGACAGCACCTTTGGGAGGGAAACTAGCATTATTTGCAAGCAATTGGCATATTGTCACAACAGACAAATGGATACTGGACATTATAAACAGAGGCTACAAATTTCAATTTCACACTCTTCCAAAAATGAGAGGCATGCCAAACCTGCCACAAATTCAAAGGGCAGAGGCACAACTGCAAATTTCAAAGCTCCTAAACATGAGAGCTATACAAAAGGTACCTACACACCAACAAGGTCAAGGTTTTTATTCAAGACTTTTCTGGTACCAAGAAAAGGAACCGACTGGAGACCCATTTTGGACTTATCCATCCTAAACACATTCCTACTCGCAAAATTCAAGATGCTCACATTACAGCAACTTCTTCCCATGCTGGGCAAGGAGTTTTGGCTGGTAACATTGGACATCAAGGAGGCATACCTGCATGTCCCAATCAGACAAAGCTGCAGAAGATACCTCAGATTTCTTGCAGGTTCAATCCACTATCAATTCTCTGCATTGCCCTTTGGCTTATCTACTGCCCAGAGTATTCACAAAGTGCCTGGCATCAGTGATTGCCTACTGCAGACTTCAAGGGATACAAATTTACCCTTATCTGGACGACTGCCTGATCCAAGCGGACAGCAAACGCATACTACTGGAACATCTGGCATATGTGACACGATTACTGCTTTCTCTGGGATATACCATCAACAAGGAGAAATCAAGACTAACACCATCTCAGAAAATAACCTTCCTGGGTGCCAACTTGGACACAAACACCCAGATGGCATATCTTACGCCAGAAAAACAAGGGCAACTATCTCAGTACTTCAAAACACTAGCAAGAAGTACCAGGCTTACTGCAAGGAAAATCCTGCAGGCTCTGGGATTCATGGCATCTTGCATTCTTCTAATCCCATGTGCAAAGCTGCATATGAGGAAACTTCAATGGTACCTAAAAATCTATGGTCTCAACACAGTCACAGTTTGGAAGCAATTATACCAATAATTCCATGTTTGCAAAAGGAATTTCTATGGTGGGCCCAAGCATGTCAAGTAAACACAGGCCTTCCATTCTGCAAGCCTCAAGCAAAACAAGTCATAACCACAGACGCCTCAGATTACGCCTGGGGGGCGCACATGAAGGACAGGTGCATTCAGGGCAGATGGTCCCAAAAGGAAAAGCACCTTCACATCAATCAAAAAGAAATGCTAGCAGTAATAAATGCAATTACAGCTTTCAAGGACTTCCTGCATCCAGGACAATTACTAATAAGAACAGACAACACCACAGTAATGTGGTACATAAACAAACAAGGAGGAACACATTCATACCCCTTGTGCAGACTAGCCGTGACTCTTTGGAACTTGGCTCTGGAAAGACAAATCGAACTTCAAGCACAGTACTTGCCAGGACTGGAAAACACACTGGCAGACACTCTAAGCAGAAATATGACAGATCCACACGAATGGAAGTTACATCTTCAGGTGTTTACAGAGATAATCCAAGCGTGGGGGAGGCCAGACATAGATCTTTTTGCCTCCCACAGGAACCATCAACTGGAAAAGTTTTGTTCAAGGACCTTTCATCCAAAGGCCTGGAAAGTGGATGCCCTTTCATTCAGTTGGACAGCATGGACAGTTTATGCATTCCCACCTCTGCCCCTTCTGCCCAAGGTGCTTTTGAAAGCAAGAACAGACAAACCGAGGATGATACTGATTGCTCCAGATTGGCCAAGGCAACACTGGTATCCACTCCTGAGGAGCCTAACACATACTCCTCCCTGGTCCCTGCCTCTAATGCCTCTCCTACTGACTCAGAACAGCTACAAAACTCTTCACAGTCAGCTGAAAACACTCAACCTCGCTGCATGGAAAATTCCTTGACACCACAACAGTCCCTACTTTCCAAGGAGGTGCAGGATGTCATTTTGGAGGCCAGAAGACCATCTACTAGAAAAGCTTACTCTGCAAAATGGAAGCGGTTTTGCTGTTGGAATGAGAAAAGAGGCCAGGACCCTAGAAAATGGAACTTGCCTCAGGTTTTACAGTACCTAGCTGAACTGCTGAACAGTGGACTATCATTTTCTTCCATAAAAATACATGCCTCAGCCATTTCTGCGGAATTCAACACGGATCCTCCTTTATTCTCTCACCCACTCTTACGACAGTTCCTCAGAGGGGCTAAGAATATAAGACCTCCAAGGAAGCAACCAATACCAGCCTGGGACCTTAATTACATACTAGAAAAATTAACATTGCCTCCCTTTGAACCTGCTGCCTCAACAGATCTGCAACATTTGTCCTGGAAAACAGCTTTCCTTCTGGCCATCACATCGTAGGGTTTCTGAACTACAGGCCCTCATGGCGGTGCAGCCCTTCCTCATCTTCCATCAGGACAGGGTTTCCCTTGCACCAACCCATCTTTTATGCCAAAAGTGGTATCCAGGGTAGCCTTAAATCAAGCCATACACCTACCTACCTTTTATCCTAACCCTCAAAACAAAGGGGAGAGGCTGCTTCACACTTTAGACATCCATAGGCAGCTACGTTATTATTTGGACAGAACAAAGTCCTTCAGGAAATCAGAACAACTTTTTGTGTCCTATGCTGTAGGGGCTCAAGAGAAACCAGTTACCAAACAGACCATTTCCAAGTGGATTGGCCACTGCATACGGTTTTGTTATTCCTATCATGGGAAATCTGTCCCTACTGGTATCAGATCTCTCTCCACCAGAGCCACAGCCACCTCCACAGCCTTCCTCAGAGGCGTTCCTACTAAGGATATTTTGGAGGCAGCCACTTGGAGTTCTGTACATACCTTCACAAAACACTACCACCTACCCTTATATTCCAGAACAAGAGCAGGCTTTGCCACTGCTGTTTTGCAGGGCATTCTGGCTCAACCCAGTTCCTCATAGTACCTACCACCCTATGCATAGCTTTGGGACTCTACCCATCTGTGATTACTGCAGCTGTATGCACGATGAACATAGTACAGTTTTGTACCTACCATAAATGTAGATGTTCGAGTGCTAATACAGCTGCAGTACAGGTTTCCTCCCTCCTTCCCCACTTGGTAAAGGCATGGGGCCTAACAACCTCTTCATACCACCTGACTGGGTTATCCTGCTATGTTTTATTTGCTTGCTTACAATGATTTTGCATTACATTGCATTGCCTGCATATGTAGATAAGCCTTATTTATGTATTGCCTTCCTTTTGGGGGCACCTGACATCTGGGGCAAGAAAGACTGAAGAACATGGCGTCGGCTGTGTCTTATATACTCTGGCCTTACTGACGTCAGAAGAGTAAGCGACGACAACCGACGCTGGACCAAGACTTTGGAATTCGGCCGACCGAGGGACCGCCTGACGGCTGAAAACCCATCTGTGATTACTGCAGCTGTATTAGCACTCGAACATCTACATTTATGGTAGGTACAAAACTGTACTTTTTGGCTCCACCTTCACTGATACCAGCCATGCTACGTGCACTTTTTCACCAGTTCTTTTTCAGTACCTCTGACTCAGAACCCCCAATCCTTTTCCAAACAGTCATACATGTCTGCATCAGTCTTTTGTTACAAAACACCCTTGTACCCAGTGCTGGCTTTCCTTGCATTAGAGTAGGGCTCCCATCTTTAAGGCTACTGACCTTGTGATTTCATGGTGTCTGCAGCTTCCATGTTTTCTTTCTGCATTTTCAGTGACTACTGTGATGATTTTTCTGGAGCCTGCGCCTATGGCGCTGTGCCTTATTTTGCTTTTTATGCCTATGCAGAAGATCCCTATTTAGAGTGCCTTTTGGGGGACTTAGTCTTGCAAACCACAGAACTGTACTCATCAGCCTCTTGGCAAACTCAACAGGCTGCTACTTTGTCTTTCCCTCCCTCTTCTGTCATTAGTTCCTCTGTCTTATCCAGTCTCTTAAAAGAATTTTGGACATTTTGAATCGGAGCTTTCAGTCAAAGGTCCTGGAACACGTGTACAAGACCAAGCATTTAGTAGTAGAGCAGAGGCCATCCAGTGGAGGGCCTTGGTGTTGAGGAGGGGAGTCTCCATCTTTCCTTTCTGGATGACACCAAATGTGGGGAGTTTCTACAGAATATGCAGTGGCAGGAAGCAGCTTGGCCCTCTGAACCAATCTCCTCACCATAACAGATTGCAGCTGGTGAGCTGGTTCAGTTCAAGAGCCTGCTGACTTGGTCACTCACTTAATTGATATCTTTCAGAATAACAGCAGTATCAACTGAGAAATCACAGAGAGGATTACTGGCCTCAAACAAATGCCTTACGAAGACCGTCTCAAAAAACTCCAGCTTTACTCCATCGCATATCGCCTACTCAGAGGCGATCTCTGCCTAACATACAAAGCTATGTCAAACCCAGAGCTGTTGGACATGCTCCACTTAAAGAAATCCCAATCCCTCCGAGCTACACGCTCTAGGGACCTAAACCTTGTCACCACAATAAACAGAACATGCTGGAGGGGATAGATTCCTGTCCCAGAGACTTCCCATACTCTGGAACAGACTACCTATCTATGTCAAACAGAGCTCCTCATTAGCACTCTTCAAGAAAAATCTTGATCAGATGGGTAATAGGAAATTCACCCCGGGGATCACTTCTATGGTTCTGCTTGGCAGGGGCACAGGAAAATAATTTTCTTGGGTGGCGAAAGCCAGGGTACTTTTTTGGCTAGGCTTGTATAGGCCCTAGGGCCAATAGCCTTGTACCTACCTATGAACATTGACCCTGTCCTGTAGGTGGAACTTGTTTTCTGCTCTCTGATGGAGTGCATGGTTTATGCAGAGACTTTTAAACTAGACGTCAGTGAGTCTGCAGTTGCTTTCCATCATGTTCCCACTGCCCCAGAGCACCATAGTTCATACCTTGATAAGGATTTTAGGACTGATAGATTTGGAAAGTGCTTCTTATTCATCACTTTGTTGCTACAGGCATTTGATTATTGGCCCAACAGTTATATTTTAGAGGAGAGAAAGAGAGAGAATGAACTCTGTGTCATGGTGGAAGAGATGCCAAAAGGCCAATAAAAAAAAAAAAAAAAAAAAAAAAGACCTAAGTAACTATTTTGTCTGGTTTTAGTGACCTTATAGTCTACATTTTGTACAGTATGGCAGAAGAGGCTGCTAGAGAGCCTGGATACAGAATCACCATTCACTGACACGCCTGGCTACATGCAACACAGTTTGCAGCAGGTGAGGTTGATCTTTTTAACTCTCTTTTTAAGGGATCACCTCATATTCAGACATAATGTACCAGAGCACTTCAAAAATAAGACTGAGCAAGGGCAAACCCTTTGTGCTGTCGGTGTCAAGTTTCACTCTCCATAAAGTACATTTTCTAGGAGGCAAAAGAGCTGGTACTATATGTGGTTCCAGTACAACCCACAGCAACAGAAGATATTTGGAAACATACAACTAAGCCAGGAAAGCGTTCTTCAGCGTCAAAAAGCTAAGGAGGATCATATTCGGATCTTTGTTTGCCTCCAACTTACCTGAATTGCATCCTTGCCCTTGCTGAACATTTCCATCGCTAGCAAGCAAGGAAGTACACAATGAAAGGGCCTTCCAGGATGTCCAGCTAGACCAGAAAGACTTGGGATAGTAGTGCATATTCTTTTTGATATCCAAGAAAACAAAGGACTCCAGTCCCATTCTAGGTCTCAGTCTCAGTGTCACAAATAAATGGTCTCCAAGGAAATCTTTCCAAAAGTTATTGTGCAGTCTGTCCTTGATATGAAGTAGATTAGATGTGCTCTCTGGACTTTCAGAATGCTGATTTTCATATAAAGGCAGCTAAGAAGTCAAAGAGGTTACTTTTTTATCTGGGTTGGATCTAGTCACTACCAGTTCCAGACTATTCCATTTCACTTATTTGCCCCTAGAATGTTTACACAATCCATGTTTGTTATTTATTTTTATTTAACAATCTTGGGGCAGAAGGGTCTATGATATTCCCTTAAGTGGATAATCAGCTCCTTGCTTGCACCTATGAAGGGTGGCAATCATGAGGGGAGCTTGTGTTCTACCTGCTTTTGTCACTTTAAGTAATAGTGAACCTCACAAAGTCTAATTTGCTTCTGATACACATTCTCAGTCATAGTATATTCTGTGGGTAGCACTGTTTTATCAGGCACGTTTTGCCAAATGATATGATCCTGTCTCTGCAGGAAACTGCCACTAATAACTCTTCCCAAGCAGTACCTGCAGAGACTTGCCTTAAGGGCTTTGGTTGGTTGCATCTGTTTTGTGGTGTCACATACCTGCATCAGTTTTCTGGTGTATCATGTCAGATAGCACATGACAATGACTCTTTTTGTGGTGCCCATCACCTTAGCCAAAAATATTTCTGAATTGCAGGCTGTTTCTATCAAAAAAAAGATATGTACTTTAGAACTAATCCATCCTTAACTGCATCAACAGAACCTGACCAGACGGAGTCTCTCTCTTAGCCTGCCTGTGCCCCTCATGGAGTACTGTAGCCATGGGGAGTGTCTTCTCTGTTGTGTGGATGCACACAGACTGTTTAGACATTATATAGACAGAATTAAATATTTTGTAAACAGTCATCAACTGTTTGTCTTCTATGCTAAACTGAATTGGGGGGGGGGGGGTAACCAAGTGCACCCTCTCCAGATGGCTAGCAAATTGCTTTGCTTTTTGTCATTAAAAACATTGTAGAGTTCTACATGTACCTTCCTGATCTCCCTGTTCTATTACTGCAGCTACCTTTATGGAATTTCTCATGCTGCTATCTTAACTGATTCCTGCTGCACTTGTTTGATCTTCCTTGAACACTTTCATCAGGCACTATAAGCTGGATGTTATTTCTAGATTCCAGGCTTTATTATAGGGTCATTGTCATCAGAGGATTTGTTGCGTCTAGGTCACCTAGGAAGATTTAGACACTGGTATAATGGTTTCTGAAAGTGGACCGTTTTATCAGATAAAAAAGTTTTTGTTGCACTTAATGGTAGATCCATCAGAAGAAGGCCTGTCTTCAGTAACATACACACCCATTGTACTCCTCCTTTTACTTTGTCACCTTTACCTTATTGTCTACTTAGTCTTTTCTTCACTTTCTGCAAATTTGACAGTGACCTTCAGAACTGAAAAGAGGGGCATGCATGTGTGGTGGGAAGAGGGAGGATGTGTGGCAGCGTGGAAATTTTTATCTAGTGAGCTAGCCTAATGCTTTTGGCAAAAGGCCAAGAGGCATACCTTTCAGATTTTTTGCCTCATATTTTAGATCCATTCCTAATAAAAATAGTGGTTTTCTGGCAAATCACTGAGGATTGAGTTACTAAATAATGACATACATTTGAGTTTCAGCCTTCATATGCTTCAGAAAATGCTTGCTAACACAATTCCTGTTGTTCTGGAAACTTAAGACCAATATTTAAAATCTGCCCATATTTTTGCCTCTTCCTCCTTTATTTTAGGCTTTGTCTAGTATTTTGTTCTTGGAGGTAACGGGTATGCCTAGAGGATATCAAAGGTAGACCTTCTTACAAGACCTATCATTATGGTAAGTATCTAACTTTTGATGTGAAGTTGTTAAATCTCGCCGTTTATTCTCACTGATGGGTTCGGAGCCAATAGCAAAGCTCAAAGTTTGCCAGTAGCTCGAGACCAAGCCCCTTATCCCACAATGCACTGCTGTAATTACCTCAGATTTAGTTTGCCGCAGCAAGAGAGATCTCTGTGATCCAGTCAGCTTGGACCATTTTTTGCTAAATCGCAAGTTTTAAAAAACTTTCTTCTACTTCTTTTTTAGAGATTATTCTTATTTAGTGTGTGTGTTTGTGTTTGTGTGTGTTTGTGTGTGTGTTTGTGTGTGTGTGTGTGTGTGTGTGTGTGTGTGTGTGTGTGTGTGTGTGTTTCTTGTTAAAAATAGTTTTAAGTAGGTTAGAGTGTAGAGATAGTGCCCTGTGTTGGCTTAGTTTTTCTTAGTGTTGGGCCCTTTCTTAGTCCTATTTAGTTTTACAATTTATACTTGTTATTAGTATATTTTTTAGTGTGGGCTTAGTTAGCCCTTTATTTAACCTTTACAGATTAATTTTGTGGTGTCTCTCTTTATAACATGTCGGATGAGAGAGAAAAGTCTCACCCCAAATCGGGGTTTAAGAAATGTCCAGATTGTGGACAGAAAATGTACGTCATGGACGGACATGCCCAATGTGTTTACTGTCTGGGGGCTAAACACCTCCAAGACTCTTGCAGTATTTGCCACTCTTTTTCCTCTAGGGTTCTCTTAGAGGAGGAGAAAACTCATAGCTAGGGGGTTGCTGCAGCATACTTTCTCTGAGGCGTTGGGTAGCCAGGAAGGTACCAGCACTTCTTCAAAATCTTCTGATTCTAAACAAACCAAGAATGCAGAAAGATCAGAGGGTACAGGGTCATCGGTTCCATAGTCCTTGGAACCAAGTGTCCCTTTGGTTCGGAGCCAGCTCCCAGTCTTGGAGCCAGTCTGTGAGGTTCCCTCATCTCCTCTGCTCCAGCCAGCACCTTCGGTGTATTCCTCGAAGTCTTCGGTCAGCCTCTCTGATGTGGATATGGATCAGCTAGTGCAGAAGCTTCTACGGGCACCAGGACTTGCTAAATTGTTGTCGGCCCCGACCACTTCGTCGGAGCCGAAGACCATTGAACCGGACTTGACTACTCCTCCTCCGAGCCGTACTGCACTCTCTGAGCCGAGGGAGCCCGAATCGATAGTTGTTGAACCTATGGAACCGAGACCCGCACTGGTGTTATCGGTTCCATCTACTCGGACATCCTCGGTGCTGACCGAGGATGCTAGGAGCCGACACTCTCCTGTCGAGTCCGGGGAGGATAGTCAGACCAATTTGTTGGTGCCAACTCTTCCTCTCGGGGCTTCGGCTAGGATGAGCTCGGCTCCTACCTTGGGCTCGGTGCCCATGGTATCGGTGCAGGAGGATCAGACTGTCCCTCAGGATCTGTTTACCCCTTCTCGTCGGAGCCATGGTGCGTTCAGTGCCATGAGGAGAGTCCTGTCTCCTAAGATATTGTCTGCATCAGTTCGGGCTTCCTTCTCCTCTCAAGCTCCTGTGTCCGCTTCTACGTCTGCCAGTCCCCCTAAGCGTAGAGACCCTGAGCCTCAAGTGGCCCCACAGGGCATCCCCTGCTCTTCCAAGACCTCCCCAGATCTCCCCACTGAGGAGGTACCCAGGAAGAGATTGTGCAAGAGGAGGCATTTAAGACTCCCCACAGGAGTCTTTGACATCCGACACGGACTTGGATGAGTCAGAAGGGTCCCCTCGATCCCCCTCTGAGGATATCTCCTTTGCGGAGATATTAGAGATCCTTAGTCAGAGGGGCGATTGGCAGTCCAAAACCCCTACTGAGGATGAGTCAGTGCTCTTGAAGGCTTTTGGGTCTCAACCTTCCACTTCTTCGGTGTCTCCGCCTTATGACGAGCTCATGGAGCTGATCTCTTGTAAGGTGTGGGAGTCACTGGAGGCCATGGAACCTGTCACCCGGAAGCCAAATAAGTTCATCTCTGCCCCAGTGGACAAAGCCTTTTTGACCAAAGGAGTGCCTGTTGATGCCATGGTGGTAGCTGCAGCCACCAAAAAGGAAGTGTCTGAAACATCCGCATCTATCCATCCTCCTAACTGAGATTCTAGGATCATGGATAGATATGGGAAACGCATGTTTAGTTCAGCGACTTTTTCTCTGCGATCGCTGAACTATTTAACCCATTTTACAAGACTGCAAAGAGATCTCCTGAAAGAGCTAGGAGATGCTCTCCAGGGTACGGTAGCTGCAGGGGTTGCCAACAATGTCAACGCATAGCTCGCTACCCTAAACTCGGTTGTGAACTCGTCCATGTGTCTCGTATCTTATGCAGCTGATGGTTCGAGTAGAGCCGCTAGTTCAGGCATTGGTCTGCGGAGACGAGCCTGGATGAGTCTCTGTTCCTTTGCGGTGCCCTTTAAGTCTTCCTTTATCAACACCCCATTTGATGGCTCATCACTATTTGGGCCTAAAGTAAAGGAAACTTTAACCAGGTGTGAGCGGGATGGCAAGACCCTATCTGCTGTTGGAATCTGTTTTTCTACCCCTACTCGGCCCTATCCCAAGGGCCCTAGGGACGGGAAAATGTGCTTCCGAAAAGCACAGGGAGCCTTTCAGGACACACGTGGAGAAACCCCGTCTAGAGGCAGAGGAGGGGGGCATAACGGAAGATGCCTCCCGCACGGCAGAGGGGGTCCACAGCAACAGGGTGACGAGAGGCCAGTTCTCTGGTCAGCCCTACCAGCGCTCCTGAAAGGAGGCCCGGCTGTCCGGCTCTGGAGGCAGTCAGGGGTCGCTTATCTTTGTACCCAGAAGCCTGGCTAAACCTAACGTCAGATACATGGGTACAAAGCATCATTTCCAGAGGATATTTCATACCGTTCTCTTCCCACTCCTGTAAACAGAATCCCAGATGTTACACCCAGTCTCGGGGAACAAGCAATCGTGGAGGTCCAAAAATTGCTCCAGTCCCAGCTGACCAAGTTGGATTCGGAACTTACTCAAGATTCTTTTTGGTACCAAAGAAAACAGGGGACTGGAGACCTATCTTGGACCTCAGCAGACTCGACTAATTCGTAAAGAAAGAGAAGTTCGAATGGTCACGCTTCAGTCCATTCTTCCCTTCCTAGGGAAAGGCGATTGGATGTGCTCCATAGATCTCAAGGACGAGTACTACCACATAAAGATGGACAGACGCTGCAGAGATCACCTGCGTTTCCGGCTGGGAGCCAATCACTACCAGTTTCGAGCCCTGCCCTTTGGTCTCACTACAGCCCCCAGATTGTTCACCAAATGCATGGCAGTGGTCACGGCTCACCTGAGGCATCTAGGATTCCAGGTGTTTCCATACCTAGACGATTGGCTCCTCACCGCTACCACCAGGCATCAATTGACTCGGGCAACACAATATACTCTGCCATCAATTGGGCATTACAGTCAACTTCGAAAAGTCTGCCTTATCGCCATCGCAGCATACCGTTTTTATAGGAGCAGAGTTAGATACCTCCACCACCACTCTACGTCCGCCAATCGAAAGAGTCTCACTTCTTCGTCAGCATGTCAACTCACTGGTGTCAAAGAACAGAGCTACAGCAGCAGAGGTCTTGAAGGTGCTAGGTTTGATGGCGGCAGCAATCCTGGCTGTACCACTCGCAAGGATGCATATGCGAATCCTTCAATGGCTCCTCTTCGCTCAGTGGTCTTACCAAAAGCTACTCATGCACCACATGATTCTCATCACAAATTCTTGCAAGAGAGACCTTCGGTGGTGGTTGACGTCTCTTCATGTTACAATCGGAAGACTCTTTGTCGTCGTCCCCCCCAGTAGCTACTGTGACCACGGACGCTTCCCTGATAGGGTGGGTGGGCATTTTCAGGGAAAGACTGCCCAAGGCACATGGACGGAGCAAGAGTCACATCTGCATATCAATGTTCTGGAGTTGAGAGCGGTACTTCTGGCGTTGCAGTACTTTCAGGACTCTCTTCCTCTAGGAACAATTGCAATTCAGACGGACAACATGTCCGTAGTCTGGTACTTGAACAAACAAGGCGGAACTAAGTCTTACACCCTTTGTCGAGAAGCCCTCAGGGTGTGGCAATGGGCTGTGTCATCCCACCGTTTTCTGATAGCAACGCACATTCCAGGGAAATCCAACGTGATAGTGGACAAGCTAAGCAGGGCAATACTGTTGCCTCACGAGTGGTCTCTCAACCAATGAGTTGTGGATTTGATTTTCCGCAAATGGGGCCAGCCTTGCTGCGACCTCTTTGCCAGTTACATCAATACCAAATGCAGAAGCTATTTTGCCCTAATACCACCTCTGGGACATTCCCCGAGAGACGCTCTCTTACACGATTGGCCTCCGGGTCTCCTATATGCATTCCCACCTATTCCATTGATACCCAAGGTTTTACAGAAAGCAAAGTTGCTGGGAAGGACAGTTATCCTCATAGCTCCCTACTGGCCTCAACAGATTTGGTTCCCCTTCCTTCACCATCATCTACTGGATTGATCCATGGATCCTGGACCCAGTTCCGGACCTTCTGACACACCCAGCGGGGACCTCCATCCTTCACTGCAGTCCCTAAAACAGACTGCTTGGCTAATCCACTTCCCCTATTTGCCAGGCTTCATTCGCTCTCAGATGATACAAGACAAATCCTTTTGTCTTCTCACAAGCCATCCATCAGGAAACTATACCGCAGTAAGTGGAACAGGTTCTCAATTTGGGCCAATATACAAAAATCGACCCTTTCCGAGCTCCTCTATCGTCCATTTTAGAATTTTTGGCAAAGATTTTCAAAGAAGGAGCAGCAGCTGCCGCAGTTCGAGTCCAGTTAGCCGCCATATCAAATTTCCACCTTGGATTCGATGGCTTGAATGTTATGGGCCATAAGTTATCTAAGGCTTTTCTTAAAGGTGATTTTCACACGAGACCTCCTGTCAAAATCCCTTATTCTCCCTGGAATTTGAATTTTATGCTGTCTCAAATAATTCTCCCCCCTTTCGAACCAGCATCTTTTTGTGATCTCAGATATTTGTCCTGGAAGACTATATTTCTAGTAGCCATTACTTCTGCCCGTAGAGTGTTAGAACTTCAAGCATTATCTGTCAGGCCTCCTTACATGATTTTCCATGCTGATAGAGTATCTCTCAGAACAAACCCCTCCTTTTTGCCTAAAGTCTGTTCTGAATCCAATATCAATCAGGTCATTGAGTTGCCAGTCATTTTTCCCAACCACTCTAACAAATTGGAATACATACTGCACAAGCTTGATGTACACAGCTCAGATTTTATCTTGACAGAACTAAGGATATTAGAAAATCAGATCAACCTTTTGTAGCCTTTTCGGAGGCCAGAAAAGGTAATCCAGTGGCTAAAACAACCCTATCTAAATGGTTATCAGATTGTATATCCTTTGCTTATGCAAATGTAAGCATGCCATTGAGACACAAACCTAAGGCTCATTCTACCACAGTCATTTCTACGTCTTCTGCCTTTCAAGCTAAGTTGCCCCTTGAAAATATTTGTGCTGCAGCCACTTGGTCTAAGCCTCATACCTTTATCACACATTACAAAGTAGATAAGGCTTCCAGGGACAGGTCTTCCTTTGGTTCCACGGTACTGAAAAATGTACTTCCATGAGCCACCCAAGATTGAGGGTGCTAGGGGCGCTACACATCAGTGAGAATAAACGGCGAGATTTAACAACTTCACATAAAGAAGTTATGTACTTACCATAACCTTCCATGTGAGTTGTTTATCTCGCCTTTATTCTCACGTTCCTCCCTCCTTCCCCCTCCTGACCGACAGTTGACTTAGAGGCTAGTACCATCCTGGTTATTCAATATTTCTTCTTCCCCTTTGGGAAGTGCTTCCTTGTAGAAATAAATAAAAGGGTATGTATACTCGCAGCAAACAAGATCTGAGGTAATTCCAGCAGTGCATTGTGGGATAAGGGGCATGGTCTCGAGCTACTGGCAAACATTGAGCTTTGCTATCGGCCGTGTCGGAGCTGAGGATCGGCTCCGAACCCATCAGTGAGAATAAAGGCGATATAAACAACTCACATGGAATGTTATGGTAAGTACATAACTTCTTTTTTCATGTTGCCATACCATTAAAAAAAAAGAACTGCAGAGATCACAAGTTTCCTAATGTTACTTAACTGATAGTTGTGCTTACTTTTTGCAATGTTTTCTTTCTTGCTTCTCCAGATCACAAGAATGGACACTACATAATTCCCCAAATGGCAGACAGGTAAGATTATTAAGTGTGTGTAAGATTCAGGTATCTTTCATGTTAAGAATGGGGGGAAGGGTGAACATTGTTCCTTTTTTCCTCCATTTCCATTTTCAGTGGAGCAGCTTCTGCTCCTGAATTGTGGTGACTGATGATTTTTGATGCAAGAGGTAGCTGCTGGTTAGCTGAGTAGAGATTCTAGACAGAGAGGCAGTTGTAGCATAATCATTCTCTTTATTTTCCTATACCATTACACCTTTGAAGCTGCAAATCATTTTGATTTTTATTTGGGGGGGGGGGTCCAGCGTTGGACTTCCTTCAATGAAATGCGTTGTATTGGACTGTGCATGTTGTATGTCCTATGTTTCCAGCAATTTGATCCATCATAAAATTGCCTATGCATCCTGTAGAGAAAAAAGAAAGGAAAAAAAAATACTACTGTTGCCTTAAATACAACTGTACCAACGCTGAATGGTTATTTTCAGTGTAGAATAACCTTAAGGTTGGCTTAGTGGCGAGGAGGCAGTGCATCCATTCATGTTATGGATGGCCTCAGTTTAATTGGTGTTCAAGTGGTGAAGGGTCATCCATTGTGGGGTGAAAGCAAGCTGTCGTCTTTTGGGAGGGGTACAAGGGATACCTCTGGTGATAACGGAGATGAATGTCAACAGCTGTGTTGAAAATTAGAGGGGTGAAGACAGCAGGACATGTTAGCAGTGATAGACAAGTGTTGCAGCGCCTGCTGCTGCTCACTAGCATTCTGACCGATGCTGTCATGTGGTGTGGAGATCACTGGATAGGAAGGAGGAAAGAAAAGTTAATCAGCTGAAGCACTGGTCCCTGCATTAGGCAACCCCTCTACCAGTCTCAAATGATAAAAACATATGGCCATCAGTTTCTGTACGGATGGAACCAAGTATGTTTGTGTCTTGGAATATGGGCAACAAGCAGTTTTGGACATACCTTTGTCAGACAGGTGGGCAAAAAATGTATGGGTTCCAGTTCATCAGTCTACAGAAATGGTTATCTGTTTTGTGTTTGTTGTAGATTTTTTCTATATTGACTCAAGTATGTTTAGAGCTTTAAGATGTGACAGGGAGTTAAGGCTGTGAGCTGCACTTCATGTGGTATATGGTTTGATTCACTCAGCCCTTGTTTGCCTCCTTTGTAACCTTGAGCAAGCCACTAAACCAAACATTGTTCCCAAGTCATCCCTGAAAAGGGACTGTGCATTCAGTGGACCTACCTGGCTAATAAATGGATATTATTGTTATTTATTAAGCTGTAGGAGAATGCCAGTATATTTTTTCTTGAAATTGTCTTTGTTCTTTAAAATATTGGGCATTAGCTTTAAGCTGTTTTCTGCAGCCCATATGTCATTGTTCTTGTGTTTACTGCCTAGTTGCTGTGAACAGTCCAACCTTTGGGCATCTACTGTCTTATCCTTTTTTCCCGTGATCAGTAATGAGATGTGGAGTAGGATCTGGGATTGATGAACATGTGCATGGATAACTCTCTCTCCCCTTGGAGAGCATGTGCATGGATAACTCTCTCCCCTTAGAGAACATGTGCATGGATAACTCTCTCCCTATGGTCTTAGAATACCAGAGATTTCAGCTGTCTGCTTGAAGAATGACAGCAGATTCTGATTGTTGTGCTTTCTAAGTTTCATTTCATTTTATTTTTTTTCCAGAGTAAAAATAATTGTTTGTGGGGGGCTGTAGTATGAGCATAAAAATCTGCTTAGTAATTTGAAAACTTATTAGTTTGTATGTGCTTTGACACCTCACTTTTCAGGTACTGAAATCATTTCTTCAGTAGAAGGAACTCGATGCCTGAGTTGATTGATACAGAAGTGCGAGTTATTTTCTTGGGTATTATTTCTCTGAGATTTCAAGGTTGATTTGGTAGTCTTTGTTTTTTTTGAGTGTACTTCCAGGCTTTGTCTTTACTTGCCTATGTGCTGTGCTAACAGAATTTGTAATTTGCCAGGCTGTGTAAAAGTACTTATGCATACTTGTATACTGTGGTAGTATGTTATAATGTTCTGCTGCAGATGTTGCTTTTTCTGAGAAGCTTGACAAAATAAAGTAGTGTCTTATTGCACTCATTTTGTGGATTGTTTTTTGGGCTGTGATTGCATATCTATATAACCTGCTGTAGATGCTCTTCGTGTTTCATTGTTGCAGTCATCACACTTCGGTTATCTGCTTGCAAGTAGCCCTCAGTCACCCGAATACCAGAGTCTTGGGATTTCTGCGTCGGATGCTGTCACTTCTTCCATGACGTCGGGTCATCAGGGGTATAAAACAGGCAGCTGACGCCATTACATCACTCTTCCTTGCCGAGAAGGAGCCCAAAGCAGAAGCAGTTTCGCAAGTGCTGGTAGGCCGCTACCTGAAATTTTCGTTTTTCGAGTTTCAAACCTGAAGTCTTCTAAAGCTAAGTACCCCACTGGGGATTCTTTTTTCTTGCTCTAACCGATGTCAGAAAAAGTTAACAATTGTCTTGCCTGTGGAAAGCAAATGCCTCAGAGATTTTCATTCTTACTGCATCACCTGTTTAGGCCCAGACCACGACGTCCCTCGCTGTCAGTTTAGTGCCTTTGTTTAACGCCCAAACCATTCGTCGTCGGGCTATTTTTGTCGCTAAATTCTTTCTCTCTCGATGTTCATCGTGTTACCCTGCTGCAGTCATCACACTTGGGTTATCTTGCCGTCAGGTGATCCCGCAGTCGTCCAGAGTTCCAAAGTCTTGGTCCGGCGTCGGTTGCGGTCGCTTCTTCCCTGACGTCAGTGTGCCAGGGGTATATAAGAGGCATCCAACGCCATTTTCTTCAGTCTTTCTTGCCGCGCAGTGCCCAAAGCAGAAGCAGTTCGCAAGTGCCGGTTGGCCGACCGACACCTGAGATTTTCGAATCGAATTTCAGTCCGAAGTCTTCAATAAAGCTAAGTACCCCGTTGGGGAACCTTTTCTTGCCTCAGTCCGATGTCAGAAAAAGTTAACAATTGCATTTCTTGTGGGAAGAAAATACCTCATAAGGACTTCCATTCTTATTGTATTCCTTGCCTAGGCCCAGACCACGACGTCACAGGTTGTCGGTTTTGTGCTAGGTTTAATAAACGAACTATCAAACGCCGTTTTGACTTCACACGACATTACTTTGGTAGGAAATTTAATTATATCATTCCATCAGAGCAGCCGATATCCGGCATGCATAAAAAACGCAAGGATAAGGACAGGCAGCCTAGGACCAAGCCAGACTCCGAGGCCTCTGCTGGGCCTGTCGCCGGTTCTCTGGTTTTCAGTGAGGCACCTACGCAGCCCCTGACAACTGCAGAATTGGAACCCCAGACAGCTGCGGATTCTCATGCGGAGTGTACTAGGCCGTCGCAGCCATCTTCATTAGGCCCTTCCAACACCGGAGCAGAAGGAGATCCCACTGCAGTAGAAACATCTTCGGTTGCAGAAGGTGTCTTTAGACCGACTACACTCACCATTAAATCTTATGCTAAGCTTAAAACTCCACTCCATTAAAACCAAAAAAGACTGTACATCAGTCTCCAGTTCAAGGCCCCATGCCTAAGAAACAGATGCTTAAGATGGCTGAAGATTTGATTACACTAATCAGGGGTTCCCATCCCCCCCCAGATAAAAGACCAAGCCAAGAGGAGGATTATGCTTCCTCTAACCAGGTTTCAATTTCCTCAGATTCTTCTGAGGAACAGGATTATGCTTTTCCCCCTTATGAAGACTCTGATGCTGAAGACTCTATTCCCTTAGCATCTCCCCCTGAAGACTACTCCTTTGGGGAAACTTTACATACCATGAGGGAACATTTCCACTGGGAAGGCCAGGACTACTCTGATTCTAAGAAAAAGCTCCAAGAGTTCCTTTTACTACCCCAGCACAGACCACTTGCTATCCCTCCAGTTTTAGACATTGTGGATGATGTTTACTTGGAGTCTAGTCTAAATCCAGACTCTCTACCTCCTGCTCCAGCCAAATCAGACAGATACTACAGAGTACCTGACTCACACAAATTCCTTTATAAAAGCCCTGTGGCTGACCCAGAAACAATTTCCAGGGTCCCAAAGGGGCTAAAGCTTTATGGCTAAAAATCCTGTACCCTCTGAAAGGGATCCCAGAGCCCTAGATAGATGGGGAAAGAAGATATACACCTCAGCTACTCTGGCTATGAGAGCATTAAATTGTCAGTTTCACATGCTGAAATACCAGCAATTCCTAATGTCTCAATTAAAACAAAAAATAAGCACACATTCTGAACAGTCTGAATTCAAGGAAATGCAGGATCTGTTGCATGCAGTTGAACAGGTGAGCAAACATACTTTACAATGTGGATTTGATTCATTGGAAGCTTCCTGTAGAGCAGCTGTTACTGGGTCTGTCATACGTAGACATGCTTGGTTAAAAGAACAAACCCTACCTGATCATGTTAAAGCAAAATTATTGGATGCACCTTTACAGCAGGATGTATTATTTGGTGTCAAAGCAGAAGAGGTTTTAAAGAAAGTGGAGGATAAGGCAAAGTCTATGCAGACGGTCAAGGATTTTTTGCAGGTACAACCCCCTCATTTCAGCAGAAATTGGCCAACAAAAAACTGGTCCTTTCCAGCTTCTGACCGATCACAGAGGGGCAAATACAGACGCCCAAGGGGCAGAGGTCAGTCACAAGGCCCTTACAAACCTCGTCAATGGGGTACTGCTACCCAGAAAGGAGGAGAAGACAGGCCCCAAGCTAGCAGAAGACAAACACAATGACTCAACCCTCAAACTACCAAGTAAATCTCTCTTGGCAGCTCCCTTGGGAGGAAAATTAGCACTTTTTGCAGACAACTGGCACATCATCACAAAAGACAAATGGGTCCTAAACATTGTCTCACAAGGATACAGATTCCACTTTCATACCTTGTCAAGGATAAAAGGAATGCCAAACCTGCCACTAAATCAATGGGTAGAGGCACAAAAACAAATTACAGCTCTCATGGACATGAGATCCATTCAGCAGGTACCTACACAGGAGCAAGGACAAGGATTTTACTCGAGACTCTTTCTAGTCCCCAGAAAGGACAAAGCATGGAGACCCATTCTGGATCTTTCAATTCTGAACACCTATCTGCAAGTACCAAAATTCAAGATGCTAACACTACAGCTTCTTCCCATGCTGGGCAAGAAGGCTTGGCTAGTAACTTTGGATCGCAAGGAGGCATACCTGCATGTCCCTATCAGACAAAATTGCAGAAGATGCCTCCGCTTCATTGCAGGTTCAACGCATTATCAATTCTCTGCACTGCCCTTTGGCTTATCTACTGCGCCCAGGGACTTCACAAAATGCCTGGCACCAGTAATTGCATACTGCAGACAGAGGAATTCAAATATACCCATATCTGGACGACTGCCTTATTCAAGCAGAAAGCAAGGACATTCTTTTAAAGCATCTGGCATTTGTCAAACACCTTCTAAGTTGCCTAGGGTACACAGTAAACGAAAAGAAATCAAAACTAGTGCCCTCACAAAACATAATATTCCTGGGTGCCAGCTTGAATACAACGGCCCAGATGGCTTATCTCACGCCAGACGAGCAACAACAGCTGCCTCAATACTTCAAAATAATGGCAACAAAGACCCAACTCCCTGCAAGAAAAATTCTGCAGGCCTTGGGATTCATGGCATCTTGCATACTACTAATACCATTTGCAAAACTACAATGGTACCTGAAAAGCGTATGGACTCAGCACAGCCACAGCTTGGAAACAATGATACCACTCATTCCCTGCCTTCAACAGGAATTTCTATGGTGGGCACAGGCATGTCACCTCAACAAGGGTCAGCCTTTCACCTTACCCACAGCCAGGCAAACTGTAACAGATGCATCGGACTATGCCTGGGGAGCACACATGGCAGGACAGTGCATTCAGGACAAATGGACTACAGATCAAAGGCATCTGCATATCGATCAAAAAGAAATGCTAGCAGTACAGAATGCCCTAACAACTTTCAAGGACCTCTTACACCCAGGACAACTAATAATAAAGACGGACAATACCACAGTAATGTGGTACATAAACAAGCAAGGGGGCACACATTCCTACCCTCTATGCAGGCAAGCAATGACCTTGTGGAGCACAGCACTGTCTTACCAAGTTCAACTACAAGCACAATTCCTGCCAGGAAAGAAAAACACATTGGCAGACGACCTAAGCAGAAACATCATGGATCCCCACGAGTGGAAACTAGATCCACAAGTATTTGCAATGATAACTCAAAAATGGGGACTCCCAGATATAGATCTGTTTGCCAACCCCCAAAACTACCAACTTCAAAAATTTTGCACAAAGACATTCCACCCAAAAGTTTGGAAAGTGGACGCCCTCTCATTCAGTTGGGAAAACATTAACAGTGTATGCCTTTCCTCCACTGCCCCTTCTAGCAAAGGTACTGCTGAAAGTCAGATTAGAGAGGCCACAAATGATACTCATTGCACCAGACTGGCCACGCCAGCACTGGTATCCAATTCTAAAGAACATGGCCCACCATGGATTTTACCACAAATTCCTCACCTGCTCACCCAGCGAGACAATCGGATTCTACACAGCCAGCTCAAGACTTTAAACCTGGCTGCATGGCAAATTACCTAAACAACCAGCCAACACTTATATCCACAGCTGTTATGGATGTCATTCTGGAGGCCAGGAGGCCCAGCACCAGGAAAACCTATTCAGATAAATGGAAAAGATTTTGCGCCTGGAACCAGGCTAAAGGCCAAAATCCCCTTGATCCAAACATTCCTCAGATTCTACAATATTTAACTGAGATGTTGCACAAAGGACTTTCCTTTTCATCTATTAAGATCCACGCCTCAGCAATTTCAGCTCATTACAACACGGATCCTCCTTTATTTTCAAATCCACTCTTAAGACAGTACCTCAGAGTGGCTAAGAACATAAGACCGTCCAGGAGAGCACCAACACCTACTTGGGATCAAAACTTTGTTCTGGAAAAGCTTACACTGCCGCCCTTTGAACCAGCTTTTTCAGCTGATTTAAAATTTCTTTCATGGAAAACTGCCCTGCTACTAGCAATAACTTCATCTAGAAGAGTCTCAGAGCTACAGGCACTAATGGCAGTGGAGCCTTTCCTCATTTTTCATCAAGACAGAGTCTCTCTACGAACTAACCCTTCCATTATGCCAAAGGTGGTATCCAGTGTGGCCCTAAACCAAACCATTCATTTGCCCACCTTTTTTCCAAATCCCCAGAACAAAGGAGAAAGACTCCTGCACTCTTTGGACATTCACAGGCAATTATGTTACTACTTGGATAAAACTAAGGCTTTCAGAAAATCTGACCAGCTCTTTGTAGCCTATGCTGCAGGATCACAAGGAAAAGCTATCTCAAAACAGACCATTTCAAAATGGATAGGACATTGCATACGTTTCTGCTACACACATCATGGGAAACCGGTACCTGCTAACATTAGGTCCCACTCCACCAGGGCTACAGCTACATCAGCAGCCTTTCTCAGGGTGTTACCAGCCAAGGATATTCTGGAAGCTGTAACTTGGAGTTCAGTGCACACCTTCACCAAACACTATCACTTACCTCTATATTCTTAGACTAGAGCCGGTTTTGCCACTGCAGTTTTGCAGGGCCTACTAGCTTCTTCTAACCCTGTTTAACTCCGCTACCCAACCTTAGCTTTGAGATTCAACCCAAGTGTGATGACTGCAGCAGGGTAACACGATGAACATAGTACAGTTTTGTACCTACCATAAATGTAGATGTTTGAGTGTTCACCCTGCTGCAGTCCAGGTTACCCTCCCTCCATCCCATCTGAACTAGCTGGACCTATCTATACCTTTCTATCCTATACAACCTCTGTGGTGTATTTGCTTGTGCCTGAAGGTATTGTTTTATTTTTATATGTACATTTTTATATAGCAATATGTACTGCCTACCTATTGGGGGCACCTGACATCTGGGGCAAGAAAAACTGAAGAAAATTGCATCGGATGCCTCTTATATACCCCTGGCGCACTGATGTCAGGGAAGAAGCGACAGCAACCAATGCCGGACCAAGACTTTGGAACTCTGGCCGACTGCAGGACTGCCTGACGGCAGGATAACCCAAGTGTGATGACTGCAGCAGGGTGAACACTCGAACATCTACATTTATGGTAGGTACAAAACTGTACTTTCTCCATATTCTGAAATGGGTTCGATAAGCCATCCGACTTCCTATCTTCTGAAAAAGCGTAAAGATAAAGACCGAGACAGACCGCATAGGTCCAAAGCTGCCAACGACGCTTCCGTTAAGCTAGTCGTCAGTCCACCGGTACTCAGCGAGGCGGCTTTGCAGCCCCTGATGCCTGCTTCTACTGATTCACAGGCCCCTGCTGAGACCCATTTGGAGTCCGGTATGCCGCAAGATGCTTCTTCGACTATGTAACCTGTGGATGTCTCTACCTTAGATGGGTCCAGAGCCGCTGTGCAGGCACCGTCTTCTGTGGGTGTATTCCGACCTGCCAATGTTCGCATGAAACAGACAACTTCATTTTCAGCTAAAACTACTGAGGCTCTTAGCCCCAGAGTACGCACTACGCCTTGTAAACCGATGACAAAAGCGCATGCTCAAGCTCTCATGCCACAAAAACAAATACTTAGAATGGCTGAAGGCCTTATCACCCTAATTAGGAGAAGCCAGCCTTCCCCTGCTAAGAGACAAAGGATTGAGTTTCTTTCTGATTCTACAGACCAGGAGTTCGATGACTCTGACCCTTCTGATTACCAGGACATACCCTTATCAACCTTTGGGGATTCAGATGCAGAGGAATCCAATCCCTCTGCCTCCCCTCCAGAGGATTTTTCTTTTGGTGAAATCTTGCATACTTTGAGAGCATTTACACTGGGAATGCCAGGACTATCCTCAGTCCAAAAAGAGACTCAGAGAATATTTACAGTTGCCATAGCACAGGCCTCTAGCTATACCCTCTGTCCTGGATGTTGTAGATGATGTCTTCATGGAATCCAGTCTTACTCCAGACACTTTACCACCGGCCCCTAGAAAACCTGACAAGTACGACAGAGTACCTGATTCTCACAAATTTCTCTTTAAGAATCCTACTGCAGATCCAGATACCATTTCCCAGGGATCTAAAGGTATTAAGGCTACTACAGCCAAAAACCCTCCTCCTTCAGACAAGGATTCCAGAGCTTTAGACAGATGGGGTAAGAAGGTATATACCTCTGCAACTCTTGCCATCCGGTCATTGCATTGCCAGTTTCACATGTTGGAAGTACCAGCATCATATTACGGAACTAATTAAACAAAAAAAATGGTGTTATTTCCAGATTGTGCAGAAAATAAAGAATTACAAGAGTTAATGCATTCTGCAAACCAAGTTAGTAAGCATACTTTGCAGTGTGGATTTGATGCCCTAGAAGCATCTTGCAGGGCTGCAGTCACTGGGTCTGTACTGAGAAGGCATGCTTGGCTGAAGGAACAAACCTTGCCAGATCATGTTAAATCAAAATTACTAGACGCTCCTTTAAATCAGGACGGTTTGTTTGGCACCAAAGCAGAAGAGTTTCTTAAAAAGATGGAAGAAAAAGCTAAATCTATGCAAACTGTTAAAGAATTTTTACAAGTGCAATCACCTAGATTCAGTAGGCATTGGCCTTCTAAAAACTGGACCTTTCCAGCCCCTTCAAGGTCTTCTCAGTCCAAAAACAGGGGAACCAGACCACCAAGACTACAGTCTCAGGGTATGCAGAGATCTAAACAATGGGGTATTCCCACCTCAAAAACAGGGAGTGGTAAGCCACCCCCTTATGGAAAAAGTTCGCAATGACTTTTCAATTATCCTTCCCAGCCCTGCCCAACTACTTGCGCCCCTAGGAGGAAAACTTGCTGTTCATGCCAAAAACTGGATGTCCATTACTCAGGACCGATGGGTTCTGAACATTGTATCCCAGGGGTACAGATTCTACTTCCATTCACTGCCAACCCTAAGTGGGTTTCTAGACCTGCCTCCAAACCAGTGGGCAGAGGCTCAAAAGCGAGTACTTTCCCTGCTCAATATCAGAGCCATTCAACCTGTTCCACTACAACAAAGGGAATAGGGTTTCTACTCCAGACTGTTCCTGGTGCCCAGAAAAGAGGGCTCTTGGCACCCTATCCTGGATCTATCAGTTCTCAACACTTTTCTGGTGGTCCCAAAATTCAAAATCTTACCCTGCAACAGCTTCTCCTTATGCTAGCCAAGGATGCTTAGTTAGTCACCCTAGACTTAAAAGAAGCTTATCTGCACATCCCCATAAGGGAGTCTTGTAGGAAATCTCTATGCTTCAGGACAGGCTCTATGCACTATCAGTTCTCTGCACTTCCCTTTGGCTTATCTACTGCGCCCAGAGTATTCACAAAGTGCCTGGCTCCAGCCGTTGCATAGTGCAGGCAGAGAAATATCCATATTTTCCCATAGTTGGACGATTGCCTGATTCAGGTGGACAGTCAGGAATTGCTACTTCAGCACCTGGCATTTGTAAAAAGACTCCTATCTTCATTGGAGTACACCATCAACGAAAATAAATCACAACTGGTGCCCAGTCAAAAAATTGTATTCCTGGGAGCAAGCTTGAACACAACTTCCCAGATGGCATTTCTCACTCCAGAAAAGCAGGTCTATTTGAACAACTCCTTCAAACAAATGGCCGCCGAAACCCAGCTGTCTGCAAGGAAAATACTGCAAGTCCTAGGGTTCTACCTTGACAGGACTAAACCTTTCAGAAAATCTGACCTGCTGCTAGTCAGCTTTGTTACAGGGGCAGAGGGCAAGGCCATTTCAAAGCAAACCATTTCCAAATGAATAGCACACTGCATCCATTTCTGCTAAAAGCACCATGGAAAACCTACCCCACAGGGGATCAGAACACATTCCACTAGGGCTATTTCCACCTCTGCAGCATTTCTTAGGGTAGTCCCTACCAGGGACATTCTGGAAGCTGCAACCTGCAGTTCTGTACACACCTTCACCAAGCATTACCACTTACCTATTTTTTTTTTCTAAATCTAGAGCTGGATTTGCTACAGCAGTCTTACAGGGCCTGCTCGCCAGCCCTAACTCCTCTTGACTGCCTCCACCCTTCCTCAGCTTTGGGAATCAACCCAAGTGTGACAACTGCAGCAGTGAAACACGAAGACCCATAAATGTAGATGTTCGAGTGTATTCACTGTTGCAGTTCTGGTTTCCCTCTCTCCAGCCCCCTGTTTTTCTTTATCCTTTCTATTTATCCTCTATATGGCTATTTTTTATGGCAGTGGTATTTACTTTTTACTGGTGGTGTTCCCCACCATATAGTAGCTTCCTATTTGGGGGGCTCCTGATATCTGGGGCAAGAAAAACTGATGTAATGGAGTCAGCTGCCTGTTTTATACCCCTGACGACCTGAATTCATGGAAGAAGCGACAGCATCCGATGCAGAAATCCCAAGAGTCTTGTATTCGAGCCGACTGAGGGATACCTGCAGGCAGATAACCCAAGTGTGATGACTGCAACAGTGAATACACTCTAACTACATTTATGGTAAGTGTACACAACTGTACTTTCTGGGGAACATTTATAACAAAACTGTTTGGTATTGATTTATGTAATTTTCTTGATAGGTTAACACGTTAAGCTTAAGGGTATTGTGTATATATGTGTGTGTGTGTGTGTATATGTGTATATATATATATATATATATATATATATATATATATATATATATAAAATGTTTCTTAGGGCAGCTGCTGTTTTCATGGGGTAGTAGTTGCCATTATCAGACATACACTACTGGCATTTTTAACTTTTAAAAAACGAAGAGAGACTTAGAACGTCCTTCGTAATTTTCATAATCAAGTCCTTGTAGCTTGCTGCTGTTGCTGAGATGCTTCCTGAATAGAAAAGAGTGAACTGCTTTTAAAAGGAGTATAGTTATCTGAAATATAGCCTTAATGTCTGCTCGGCTACGGTATATTGGTCCATTATGTTACTGTGGCAGCGTACCAATAAAATTATTCAGCATCTTCATTTAAGATACCTTCACTTAAAGTGTTAATATTTTGGTTAAACACATAGCTTTAAAATAAAATGAACAGTACACCTTAAAATGCCCCATTGACCTGAATAGAACACTGTGTAAGTGATCCTTGTAATATATAATTAAACAGCAGTATGACCATCCATACACAAGAGGGCATGACAGCAAAGTGTCATTATTTGTAACAGTTGTAAAACTGCCATAAATTTTCAAGGCTAATAATTGCTGTGTGTGTCTGGTGATGGCAGTAACTGCATGTGGTCATTGGGTGCCCTTATCAAAATTTTACTTTGATACAAATTCCCCTGACTGAAGAGTACTTCTCGTCTAGTCACAGAATGCATCTGAATGGGGAAATGTTAGGAAGACGTGCTGCAGTTCAGGGGAAATTTTACCTGCTGACATTTTTCCATTTGCAGTTCCCTCAAAGAATTTTTTTTTTTGTTAATTAAGCAAAAATCATCTTTATTGAATTATCACTTATAACATAGGCAGTCATACATTTATATAAATGAAAACAAGCCATATTGACATATTTTAGGTGCAAACATTATACATCACTTATCTAGCCAGTCACTATCAGTTAAACATATTACATAGGTCATTCACATCCTTCCTTCTTTTAAACCTCATTCCTCATCTGCATGTATTTTTCCATAGTTTCCATTTTTTTCCTATGTAATTTGCTCCTACCCTTTTCTAAAGATCCAATTTCCTGTTTTATCTCAATTACTGTATTCACTACTACTAGTACAGTTGGTGTAGATTTTGATTTCCATTTCCTAGTCACTGCTTTTTGGCAACCACCATAATTAGATTCGGCAAGGCCTTACTATGTCTAGGCAATTCTGATTCTGTATCATAGCTTAAAAAATAATTTCCTTAATCATACCAATTTGCTCGCCCAGTATTTCTGATGATTTTTTAAAGTCTGCCAATATACTACACTCCCAGAAAATATGTTCCCAGTTACCTCTTTCTTCTCCGTCTCATCTTCAGCATTTGCTATTCTCCTGAGGAAAAATAATTTGAAGTCTACTTGGGGTATACAAATACCTATGTAAACACTTCCAAGCAAAGATAATAAATCTTCTTGATTTTGTTGTATAGTTGAGAGACATGCATATATACCCCCCATTGTTTCTTTGTGAATTGCTCACCCAGTCTCTTCCAAATCCTTTCTAACCTCCTCTGATTGATTCTTATAGTTATCATGCAGTATTTAATATGCTATACTAATTATTCCTTTTTTAACAGCAACTTTTGTTCAAGATTCTACTAAACACTCTACCAGTGCGGGTTTTTCACTTAGGATCCTCCCATTTCTTTCTCTCTGCCTATACTTTGCCTTTCCTATCAAGGATTGATATCATTCTCTAGCCTGCAGTCCAGATAAATTCTTGGCCTCTTCCAATGCTATTACCTTTCCCTCTATAATTATGTGCTCCCAGTACATTGGTTCTTTTGCCAGTTTTCTTCAACAAATTCTAGCTGCTTCTTGCTTATTGTATGTATACCTAATTGTAGTCATTCCTATCGGCAGAATCTCCTTTCTCCATTTCCGTGTTGGCTTAGTTCTTAAAATGTTTTTCAGCTGCTTTATGAATGTAATATCCTGTATGGTTATTGTTATTTTTCTTAAGGGTCTGCATCCAAAATCCCAGTCTCTCCTTGTTTCTTGAGCTTCACCCATTTCATCATCATCCCTTTCCAATTTGAATTATAAGTTGTGCTATGTATAAGAGCCTTAACTGTGTAGCTCTAAAATACTCTTTCAAATCAGGTAATCCCAGACTGCTTTCTTCAGTTGGAAGAATCACTTACCCCACTTGACTCTTGCCATCTTCCCCTCTCAGATAAAATTCTTTAGCTCTTTATTAATTGCAATTCAAAACTTCTCCTCTAGTTGATAAAAGTGTGCTTGACCTGTGTATAAAACTTAGGGGTCTAAAAACATTTTAACTGCTTGTATCTTGTTGTCCATATCCATAAAACAGAGCTTCCAGGTTCTCTTTTTTTGTATTATCCTTTGTGTAATTTCTTCCCACATATCCTTAGTTGCCACACCAGAATAATTTTTAATCCATACTCCTAAGTACTTCATTTTATCATGTTCCCATAAATATGGATATTGCTGAACCAATTTGTGTGCGGGTACATAATTTTACAGCTATTGCCTTTGTTTTAGCGTCATTAATTTTGAATCATGAAAAGATATGAAACTATCTCAAAAATGTTCGATAGCACTGAAATGTCCTTTTCTGGTTTTATCAGGTATAAAATAATATAATTTGCAAATAGAACCAGTGTTTCTTGACTACCATACCAATTATATCATTGAATCTCTGAGCCCCTTATTTTCTTTGCCAGTGGTTCTAAATCTGTTGCAAATAAAGGGGAAAGATGCACCCCTGTCTGGTTCCTCTGCTGAAACAGAAATGATCAGAGAGGAAACCATCCACTTTAATTTCCACCTCTGATCCCTCATATATCCTCCTTATCAACCTTCTAATTTTATCCGGGAATGCAAATGCTTCCATTCCTTTGCTAATAAACTTCCAGCTTACTCTGTCAAATTCTGTCTGTGCATCAAGACCTAACAACAGTGGTATCTTCTTACATTCTGCTTCCCCCTGGAACATCAGTGTTCTTTTAATGTTGTCAAATGTTTGCCTCCCCTCCACAAAACCTCATTGATCCGTATCTATTAATTTTGACATCACCTTTGCCGTTCTTTGAGCCATTATAGACATAAATACTTTACCATCCTGATTTAGGATTGAAATGGCTTGTATGAAGCTGGATCTGATGTTTTTTTTTTACCTTCTTTACATATTATAGCTACCACAACTTTCTTCCGAAATGTTGGTGCTTCTCCTCCTCTTAAAATACTGTTAAACAAAACCTTCCAGATCTTTATCAGTTTTTCCCTGCTAGCTACCAAATGAATACCATCTATTCCTGGGGACTTTTCTGTAGATTGGTTATTCATCGCCATTTTTTTTTTCATCACCTCCTATCCTAACTGTTAATAAATGAACCTCATCTATCTGTAACCCTGGCTTATTTTATTCTTCGATAAACATTTCCATTTGGACCTTTTCCTGATTTTTGAAATATCTCTCTTATTTTCCTTGTTATAGGCTCCCTAAGTTTGGCAACAAGCCTTTCTACTTTCTGTTTTTTTCTGAGTCGTGCTAAAAGCGTTTCTGCTCTGGAGTTATTATCAAAAAACAGTTGCTTACCAGCAATCTTTCTAAACTTGTACATATTTTCAAGGTCATTTCTTATTTTCTGTTTAGCATTCTGCAGTTGCTCCTCTTGTCCTGTGAGATTTCCCATATTCTGAAGTACTTTAATAACCTTAGTCAGTCCCGGCAAATAATTTTTGTTATATCGTAACCATATTTCTCTTTTCATTTCCACCCTATTTTTAAACTCCACTTTAATTTTATCCGATTCCCTAGCTGTTTTTTCAGAAGAAATTTCTATCCTCTTTAATAAATTCTGAATAATTTCCACCACCCATTCCTTAAATTTCTCTCTTTTCAAAAGGTAGGTGAGAAAGCGCCCATGTCTCATTTTTATTTCATTAACTTGCAATTTTATTGTAATTAGTATTCGCATGTGATCTGAAATGGTTATTGGATGCTTATCAAAGCTTTCAATTGAGTACACATATTCCTGAAAAATGTGTGTTCTGTGTAGTCTAGACCAGTTCTTGTATATTGGGGAAGAATATGTAAATTCAGTCTGAACTCCTACTGCTTGAAGTTGCATTTTCCACGTCAAGTATTTTCATAAATTTCTTCAAAAATCTACCCTCCTTTGTTATATTATCCCTTCTGGGCCCTCAGATGCATCTTCACTGCTACATATCAAATTCCATTCCCCACCTATAAGTAATATTCTTTGCTGAAAGCTGAGTAACCTACGCAGAAATACTAAGTCTCTGGTATTCGGGCCGGCCGAGGGCTACCCTGGCAAGGATAACCCAAATGTGATGACTGCAACCGTGAATACACTCGAACATCTACATTTATGGTAAGTGTACACAACTGTACTTTTACTTTAGTATCCCCATTACACTCAAAAATAACTGAGAAAATTTTACTTTGTAGAATACAGATTATATCATGCATTAAAAAAACTACCATTAAGAACAAGATTTTGTTTTACTTAAGTTAACTCTTTCCTTCCTCTTTCCCCCTCCTAAATGTTCTTCCAAGCATTAACGGCATGAAGCAGAGCATATGCTTTAGAGTCCCCTACAAGTTTAACAAAGTCAAAGTCCAATATTTCCAGGCTTTCTTGTTTTTTCATGTTTCATAAATACAATTAATGCATTGTAATTCCACATTTAATTGTCAGTTTCTGAGTTGCTAGTTTTATTCCTGTTTATCTCCATTTCCCAAATCGGTCTCTGCTTCATTTTCAACATACTGCCAGTCCTTCTAGTCAATTCTTGTTCATTTTTGAGTCTCAAGTAATTTCTGTTGAAACATTGGAAAAAGTTTCACTGGCACAGTCTTACTGTGATCTTTATTACCAGAATAACAAAAAGCAAAATCTCCTTTGTATTTCCTGCTTAGCATGCTCTGCATCAACAAATGGTTTTGTCCATCCAGGAAAGAATATTCTAAAAATAGTTGGGCACAGTAGCTTGAATCTCATGTATGCTTCTCAACATTCCCTCATTAGTGAAATAAATTTACTCCTCTTCTGCCTGGTATATGGTGAGTAATCATTTTCCACAAACACTGTACTGTCTCCCACTTTTAATAATTTGTCCTTTTGCTGCAGTTTTGTCTGAATTAACTCCTCCTCCTCCTACTGGTAGGATTGCATCTTTACTATTAAAGGTCTAGGCTGCTTTCTGATGGACAAATTTGGAGCATACACACAATGTGCCTTTTCAATTAACAACTGCTGTGGAATACCAGTTCAGTTGCTTATTTGTGCTTTCATAAAATTAATACAGTCAGTTTCTTCCAGCTTCTCTAGTATAGCAGAATATCTCAGATTTTCCCTACGTGCTTTGTCCTCTAATTTTATTACTTTTTAAACATCACTTCTTGAGCAGTCTCAAATTCAGACACCCTTTTCTTCATTCAGGCACCCTTTTCTTTGGTTTGACCTCTGATTTTTGCAATTTTATCAAATCATCTGAATATCTTTTTAAAGCTTCCTTCAGTGTTTCATTTATTTTAATCAGCTCTGAGTACATTTGACTTTTTTTTCCTCTAGGTTACTGGATGTCTTGTGTTGCACCAAAGGTGGAACTTGCACTCCTTTTGCTGAACAGCTGCATAATTCTTTCCCAGTTAGTGTTTTTTCCTCACCTTTTGTGACTGATTTTCTGGCAGTGCACTTAGTAGCCAGTTACTGAAATTTATCCCAGAGTAACGAGTTCACTGGCTCTCTTCTGAGTTTCTGTTGTCACACTGGGAGAGCTGAAATTAAGGTGTTACTCAATGTGCAGTCATCTTGGAAGTCTTTCCTCAAAGAATTCTGACCTAAAATGAGGATAAGGCTGGTATTCCTCTGGTCCATAAATTTTAATTATGAAAATTTTGTCAAAATAATGGTAAAGCTTTTTATTAACCCTGCTTCTTGCCAAGCTGAGAAACACCATTTCTTCTTCCATTCTTCAGCTGTTTAGTAGTAGTGGTTCCAAATCTGATTTTCTGTTAATTTAAATGAAAGTGATAAATATAATCTGACAAAGGTTGTCCTAGCTTAAATATTTGTTAAAAAAAAAGTCTATCATGAAGCTTCAGTGTGTTTTTTCATCACATCCTGACATTCAGTGCTGTACTATTCCATTGTAGTCCCTCTTGAGTTTTTTGTATTCTATATTTATTTTTTATTCCAAAATGGCCATTCCTAGTGACATGATTTTTTTATGAATTCTTTTGCCTTCCCTCTCCAGTGCAGTTTGTATATCTTTATGTGATTCTTCCAGACATAAAGTGATTATTCTTCATTTAGATAAAGTAACATTGACTTGAGTCACTGGCTACTTGGCATCTAGTGGCTGTGTTATTTATTTTTTTCTTTTTCCACTATATATCCTGATTTATGCTAATTTAAGTCTGTTTTATGTATTCAAACTCCTTTTAAAACTATCTAATTAAAGAGGTAGTTTTTGAGTAGTCAGAATGTAATTCTTAAAACATTTGCCAGACCCTGTGCTTTGCTTTTAATGAGGTGTCACATTTGTCAGTTCAAATTAGCAGCTATAATTTTAGTTTTTTTCTTTTGGCTGACAGTTGTCCTCTCAAAGGGAGGGTAAAGCTTGCATTATCTATTTATTTTCAGACAGTCCTTATATTATCTGCAGATACATGGGAAAAAAGCAACTCTGCACTAACCAAAATTTGAGAAATTACCAGGTTATGTAGCGTAGCTAGCATAACTAACCCATCTCTGCTCTTAATGTATTTTTCTAAAAAATAATTCTTTGGAAAAGAGTTTCACTGTAACTATTGTATCAATTAACTGACCTCAGCAATGCAGTTTGAATATATAAAATTGTGAGTGGTGGCTAATGCTAAGAATTACAGATGTTGCACATCTTGCCTAGGTTATGCAGGCTGAGTCAAATTCCTTTCCAAAGTAACCTGTGAGCTGTACAGTAAAAAAAATGGTGTGACCTTTATGAATTATGGCAGAGAAAATGTAATTGAAGAAATTAAAATGCAATGTAATTGAAGAAATTAAAAGGCATTAAAGGATTTATGAGCATTAAATAACATTTAAGTGATGTTATATAGAGAAAAAATAACTTTTGGGTAAGGTGAACTACAGTGAAAAGCGATGTTTTCGTTTAAGTGAACGTCTGAACGTTTTGAGGATGAAACTCTGGTGTCATCTAAGGAAAAGATTTTAAGTTTAAAAGCTCCATGATTAATAACACTACTGTAATTTTGCCAAGCCACCCTATCCTTTAAATGAGACGCCCTTAGCCATATGTTTTTCATAAGCATTGTAATGATTGTTGTTGTATCTTTCGGCTTTTCTAAAGGGAGTGTGCAGTGTTTGGTCAGACAGAAAGCAAAAGGTCATTATTGTTTAGAAGTTTCTAATTCATCTACTTGTAGGTAATTCTAAAGTATGTGTATGGTAACTTTGCTAAGAAGGCAATTCAGGCTTTAAAATCCTTACATTCATGCTCTCTTACCAGGCTGGCAGTTAATTTTTGTAGCTGAGGAAGCGGAGTTAAATTAATTGTAAAGTAACTGAGAGTAATACCTCCGGCTGTTTGCATGGTAAAGAGTGATGGAGACCTGACTGCAGTCCTGATAACTCTGGCCCGATTAGCAAGTCTAGGTACTGGAGGAGCTAGTAAGGAGGAAAAATGGGAGGGACCGGCCACTGGTAGTTATCCTGACCTGCAAATGTTCTTTGCTGGGTTATATGGCTGACGTCTGGTGGAGGACGTGGGATTGCAAGCAGTGTGTGGCCAAGTACAGGTAGGCTGGCTTGTTAAAGGAGTCTACAGCTCAGTAGTTGGATGCATGGTTTATCTTAAATTGCTCAAGCACATACATGTGCCCCCCCCCCCCCGACCCCCGTTTCACACATACACACTCACAACTGGTCTCTGCATTGCAAGCCTCTCTTCGTGGTATGGTCTGTTGATCCACATGGGTAGTTAAGAGCATACAAAGCATTACCATTTCCATTTAGATTACTGCCACAGTTTCAGGGTCTTGCAAGTCTGTCTTGTCTTTGGACACTGGGGAAGGAGTGAAACAAATGGACCAGTAAGGGCTTGATCACAGGATGATTGAGGAGAAAAAGCGAAAGAAAAAATATTTATTAATATCGCTAAAAGACTTAAGTGTATTTGTAATGGTGCTAGTCATGTTGCTGTTAAACTCCATGAAACGCTAATACCACCTAAAACGCGGCTTTTCAGCGCTTCTGTGGATCCCTAGTGATATCTGCATTGCTTACTGTACTCATTTCCTTGTTTCACTTAAAAGAAAGTTACTGTTTGTCGTTTTTGCATTTTAGTTACCTGTAACACATTGCATTTAAGTTACCTGGCACTTGCTCACTAAAGCAATTATATAAGTCAGCACTAAAAAATTAAAAGCACTACACCCTCACAAACTCCCCTTGAGTACCTTGTTCCCCATTGGCCCTTTTTTCAATTATAAAGGAATTCCCAATACTATTCTGGCATGTCCAAAGGTCAGTTGTCAATCTCCTCTCCGGTCCAGCTGGTGAATCTGGGAATCTTGAGGCAATGTTACAACTGCCTCATGTACACAGACAACCCTCTCCTCCTCCCAACAAATTCCAGCACATGTGAGAGATGCATCCATATAGCCAAACTGGAGGCTAAGCTCTCTCAACTCAGTACTGGCGTAACCAGTCAGGAGGAGAAGGAAACCACACTCACTACAATTCCAGTCTCACATAGACCTACCACGACAGCAAACCAAACACATAAACACACAAAAACATACTCGGAGGCTCTAAATAAAAATCTGCCTAAGCAGCAGAGACCTCCAAAGCAGACACCCAAACAACCGCTACCCCAAAACAAAACACGTGCAACACATAGCTCACAAAGCCAGTGTGCCGAACAGTCACAGCCCTTAAGGCTAAACAACACACCTGATACACTTGTAATAGGTGACTCTATCGTCAGGCACACTGACGTCCCGCTTACCAGGCTGAACAAGGAGAAGGTCACGGTGAGCTGCCTGTCAGGCGCTAGGATCCGCCACATAACACAAGCACTCAGGTCACTCCAAGGCAAGTACAAATATGACTCAGTCATTGTCCATGCTGGTGTGAATGACCTGAGACGTACTTCCCTGGACTACATGAAAAGAGACATAGAGGAGCTCTCTGAGCATGTGGCCCAGGCCGGTATGACCCTGACCTTGAGTAGCATCTTACCCTCACCAAGAATGATGCCACAATATGAAGACAAGATGATCAATTTCAACAATTGGCTTAAGTATTGGTGTCATTCAAAGGGGATCCAATGCCTGTCAGCCTGGAATGACATGCTCAACAAGCCACGATGCTTCGCTAGGGACGGCTTGCACCTGTCACCCCTGGACTTTCGGATATTGGCAAAGGCTCTTGCTACCCCCATAGTGCCTTTTTTAGGCTAGGCTCAAAAGACAAACCCACCTCCATAGGTATCACAAGGGATAAGAAACTAAGAGTAATGCTACTCAACGCCAGAAGTCTAAACCTCAAGATGCACGCACTCAAAACTCTCCTTAGCATGGAGAACATCGATATCTGTGCAGTAACAGATACCTGGTTCAAGGCTCCCGAGAGCACCCCAGCACTACCAGGTTATACCTCATACCATGCTTTTCGGCCCCAAAACTTGGACCGACCCAGAAAAGGAGGGGGAGTATCAATATTCGTCAAAGATACCCACACCTCCAGGTTGGTGGCACAGCACGAAGCATCAGAGACTATCCATGTGCAACTAACAGTGGGTAAAACTGCCTTCCAGTTTATAGCCTGCTACAGACCACCCTCCCTAACCCAGGAACCCTACTCTGCCTTCCTGAGAACACTGGAAAATATGAAGGTCTCTCCAAACACCATTATATTGGGCGACTTCAACTACCCAAACATAGACTGGGAGCATTACTCTAGCTTCAACACCCTAGCCCAAAGGTTCCTAGAATTTATAAACTCAAATGCTATGGAACAACTTGTTACCACTCCCACAAGAGGGGAAAACATACTGGACCTGATCATCACCAACATGGGGACTCTATGCTCCAGACCAGAAGTGTATCCCTCACTAGTAAGATCAGACCATAAACTAATCTCACTTGATATTCACATCCCGACCCCACCCCATGCCCAGAAAACCACAGTGAAAAACTTCTCTAAAGCAAATTTCACACTCCTCAAAACCGAGGTGGAATCCTTCAAAGCCCCCGGGCCTGTGGAAAATACGGCCCAGACCGCAGAATCCTTTATAAACGCATTCTATGAACACCTTCAGGAATGCATGGATCATGCGATCCCAAATAAAACCAAGACCCAATCCTCCAAAGGCAGACGTCCTGTCTGGTGGACCCCAGCCATAAACAAACTATACAATAGAAGGAGGAAGCTACTAAATGATAGAGCAAAATTCCAAAAAGGGAAGGCATCTCTGATCAGTATTAGCAAAAACTACAGGCACTCATAAAATCGTCTAAGGCCAGCTTCGAGAGAAAAATTGCACAGGACACTAAGGATAATCACAAGGCTTTCTTTAGTTATGTTAGGAACCTGGGTGGGAATTCCCAGATATGCTCAGAATTAGTCCAAAATGACAAAAATGCACGAACCCACAGACATTGCCAACATCCTAGCTGACAGGTTCAGCGCAAACTTCTCCCACCAAAGGGCAAATATCTATCCCAGCAGAGTGCTGCCCCCCTGACATCTCAGATGCTCAGGTAAGAGCCGCCCTCTCCAAAGCAAAAAACACAGCATCAACGGGACCAGACGGTGTCCCGGGCTGCGTCCTACATGAACTCCAAGAAGAGCTAAACCCAAACATAAAACTACTGTTCCATCTCAGCCTTACTACAGGATATGTACCCAAAGAGTGGCGTACAGCAACTGTGGTCCCTCTCCACAAAGGTGGTGCCTCAATGGATCCTGGAAACTATCGCCCCATAAGCCTGACTAGCTTGGTCTGCAAAGCTATGGAAAGGATCATCATGGACCTCATAAATAAAGATATTGGGGACCTACAGACACTGGATCCTACGCAGTTCGGGTTTGTTAGGGGCAGATCCTGCCTCTTTAACCTGGTTGATTTCTTTGAAACAGTCACCAAGGCCATTGACGAGGGGAAGGTGGTCCACACAGCCTACCTGGACCTCGCAAAAGCCTTCGATACAATACCCCACTCTGGCATTATAGATAAGCTCACCAGCTTAAATATAAACCCCTATGTCACTAGATGGGTTGCAAACTGGCTCAAGGACAGAACCCACATGGTTAGAATTGCTGGAGCTATGTCAGACTCCAAACCAGTTACAAGTGGTGTCCCACAAGGCTCAGTCCTGGGACCTCTCTTGTTCGGTATATATTTCTCAGAGGTACAGGCCAACACGGAAGGACTGTGGCTGACCAAGTTCGCAGATGACTGCAAACTGGGCGCCATAATCGACTCTCCAGCCAACACAAGCATCCTCCAAAAGGGCCTCATAGAAACAGACAACTAGTGCCAGAGCCATGGCCTCAAGCTAAATGCCAAAAAGTGTATAGTCATCCCTTTGGCAAAAACAAAGTGCCCACAAATTACCACATAGGTGGTAATCCATTAAGTACCGAAGAAGTAATTAGGGACCTGGGGACCCAAGTTGATAGCAATCTCTCATTTGACAACCACATGGCCAAAGTGGTTAGAAAAACATTTTATATAGCCCACCTAATCATGAAGGGATTCACAACTAGATCAGGGGAGGTCATCGTGCCTCTTTACTCATCCCTCATCAGGCCCATAATTGAGTACAATGCCCCTTTTGGGATGTACCTTACCAGGCACCTGCAGCAACTGGAAAGACCCCAAAAGTACCTCACCTAGAGGATCAAGGGGCTCAAACAGATGCCATATGCTGCCCGGTTAAAGAAACTCCAGCTCTACTCAGTGGCAATACCGCCTGTTCAGAGGCGATCTGTGCCTGACGTATAAAGCCATGTCCAACCCAGAATTAATGGACATGCTGCACCTCAGAAAATCCAAATCCCATCGAGCTACACGCTGGAGAGACTTGAACCTCAGCACTGAAATAAATAGGACATGCTGGAGGGACAGATTCATAACCCAGAGGCTCCCTTCACTCTGGAATAAAATCCCAGTCCAGGTTAGGCAGAGTCCCTCATTGACTGTCTTCAAGAGGAATCTTGATGAGTGGATGGGAGATCGTAGGTTTACCCCGGGTATCACTTCTGTGTCACTGTTAGACAGAGGCACAGTATACTAACCTCAAAAAAGGGCATAGCAAAATTAATTTAAAATGGGTGGCGAAAGCCAAACACATTCTGGCTAGGCTTATAAATGCCCTAGGGCAGATAGCCTAGTATGAACCTATGAACCTATGAAATCTTTTTCTGCTTTAACAGAGAGAAAGCAGACTTTACCTTAAGGGACAGCTTTATCATGGGACTATTTCAGCTGGAATTGGAGTACTTCCTCTTATTGCTAGTATTTTTTTATTCTACACAAGCAATTTTTCATGTACATGAACTAGAAGACATGGTTGAGACGAATGAGAATTTGCATAGTTATTTGCATGACTCTGCACAGTATTTTGTGGAGAAAAATAAACATTTTCTTTTTAATGGGAAAACAAGCATGTGTCAGATGGAGGTTTCTGCAAACAGCATCTAAGTCTTGTAAGTCAAGAAGTTTAGAATAGTGATAATCCAGTCATCAATTCAGTCAATCAAAGTGGCAACTCAAAATGTGAAAACTGCTTAGTATCATGTCTATTTTTTGACTTTATGGATTTCTCCGGTTCAGGTTTTAGAAATAATATTTTCAAATTGTAGTGCTACCATTTTGAGAAACACCACTTTTCTGATTATTCGGGTGTGCACATTTATTCCTATGATGACTGCTGTATGATTCACTGAACAGTCAATGGGTAACCTTTGTTTAATGATTGCATTGCTGGACTGTGGGATTAAGAATCTTTTGTTAAAAAAAAAAAAAAAAAAAAAAAAAAAAGTCAGCCTAGTTCCAGATCTGTTGATGAAGACCTTTGTAGTAGTAGTCTTAGATTTTGCACAGTGTTGGGCCTTTCTGGCTCTGCAGATAGTGCAGGATATTGTGTTTCTAATATATTGAATGGTGTGTTGGTCATTCTTTCATGAGGACTTTTCTTCTTCTGGATTGTATGTTAGCCATTATTGTCATGGTTCAATGTGCTAGTCTTCTTGCCATGACTATTCAGGATTACTTGAGGAGTCTGTGGGAGCAGATGTTGCTTTGAGGGATCATAAGCTTTCATTGATCAGTAGCTTGGTAATTGGATTGAAATGATGCGGTTCTAAACTGTGGGAAGATTCTTTCTGCCTATACAGCGTAGCAGAATCCTGACTACAGCTACTTATGGAATACTTTACTGTTCAGGCAATATGAGTTCTGTGATCACAGAGGGTGAAAACTAACCTGATAGTAGTAATTTAAACCAGCTGAGACTGAAAGCATTTAAAAAATGTATACTTTCAGGTGCATAGCAGGTGAAAATTAATGATTGTTGCCATGTGATACCTAAATAATCAGGAAGCCACAAAGCCTTATTGCCTTCAGAATAGCCATACAGAGATAGGATTTATCTAATGTTGTTTATATGGCTTTAGGTATAAACAGTGCATCTTCAAAACGTGTACAGTCTTTCATGGTTTTTTTGCTTTGTTTAAAAAGTTGGGTAGCTGGTCTGGGAAACCATTTTCACCCATAACTTGAGCCGTAAGGCAAGAGATATCACAATTCAGTGAAGAACACAGTAAGTGAAATAGTACACATTCAAATTGCACATTATAAAGGAGAGATGCTGAAAATTGATAGTTGAAACACGTGATAAATTTGTACATAGCATAGAAAACGTCATCTAATTACAATAAAATTAAAAACAAAAGATAAAAATCTGATTCACATATTTTCAAAAGAGAATGCAACATTTCATTCTCAGAATTTAAGTTCATATCAATTCACAAGTGAGGTGATGGTCTTTGAGCTAAGTAGGTACGTTTTTTTTGACCAGTTCATTTGTAAATCTAACATAATCCAACAGGTTTCTAAATCTAATGAAAGCAGTTTCCAAATGACAATGTTTTTTCCGAATGCTTTTTTGCTGTGATAGGTTACAAGAATTGGGCTTCTTGAAGGTCACTGAGCTTCTAGCTTTGTGACTTGAGGTGGATGGTAAATCCTGGTCCTTGAGCTTAAAAATGAAGGCTATTCTTGAAATGATTGTCAACTAGTACCCCTCTGTAGAGAGCTTCAATGGTGGTCTCCATGACCAGTTGAGATAAAACTGAAACCCTAGTTTATAGTTGTTTGAAAGATACTTGTGTAAGAAGGAGAACTTAGTGCTACTTCAGGAATTGTAATTTATGAATGAGGTGAGGTATCCTTGCAGGTCTTGTCTTCATGAAAGTTTAAGATATGTAATAGTTTATATAATTTATTTATTTATTAGTTAACATTTCTTCATTTCTTTGTGCTAGTCCCAAGCCCGGATAAATGGAGAGGGTTGCGTCAGGAAGGGCATCCGGCGTAAAACTTTGCTAAATTTTTTCATGCAGTCACCAGTTAATATTTCCATACCGGATCGGTCGAGGCCCGGGTTAACAACGACTGCCACCAGTACTGTTGGCCAACAGGGTGCTGGCAGAAATTGGGCTACTGTTGGCCGAAGGAGGAGAAGAGGCGGAAGGCATGGCCCGAAGGCAGGAAGAGAGAAGAAAGGCTAGGACTGTGGTAGTGAGGGTCGGAACTTTGAATGTTGGCAGTATGACTGGTATAGGGAGAGAGCTAGCTGATATGATGGACAGAAGGAAGGTTGGTATATTGTGTGTGCAAGGGACCAGATGGAAGGGGAGTAAGGCTAGGTGTATCGGAGGTGGGTTAAAATTGTTTTATCATGGTGTGGATGGGAGGAGAAATGGCGTAGGAGTTATTCTGAAGGAACAGTATGCGAAGAGTGTTTTGGAGGTGAAAAGGGTGTCGGATAGAGTGATGTTTATGAAGCTGGAAATTGATGGTGTAATGATTAATGTTGTTAGTGCATATGCTCCACAAGTTGGGTGTGCAATGGATGAGAAAGAAAAATTTTGGAGTGAATTGGATGAAGTGGTGATGACTTGTACCCAAGGGTGAGAGAGTGGTGATTGGAGCAGATTTAAATGGGCATGTTGGTGAAGGGAACAGTGGGGATGAGGAAGTGATGGGTAGATATGGTATTAAACAAAAGAATGCAGAAGGTCAGATGGTAGTGGATTTTGTGAAAAGGATGGATATGGCTGTGGTGAATACGTATTTTAACAAGAGGGAGGAGCATAGGGTGACATACAAGAGTGGAGGAAGATGCACACAGGTGGATTATATCTTATGTAGGAGGGCCAGTTTGAAGGAGATTGGAGACTGTAAAGTGGTGGCCGGAGAAAGTGCAGTTAGGCAGCATAGGATGGTGGCTTGTAGGATGACGTTGGTGATCAAGAAGAGGAGGATGAGTGTGAGGGCAGCACCAAGGATCAAATGGTGGAAATTGAAAAAGGGTAATTGTGAGGTGGAGTTCAGGGATGAGTTAAGACAGGCACTGGGTGGCAATGAAGAGTTACCAAATAGCTGGGTAACTACAGCAGAGCTAGTAAGGGAGACTGCTAGAAAGGTGCTTGGTATCACATCGGGACAGAGGAAGGACGACAAGGAGACATGGTGGTGGAATAAGGAAGTGCAGAAGAGTATACAGGCAAAGAGGTTGGCAAAGAAGAAGTGGGATTGTCAGAGAGATGAAGCAATAGACAGGAGTATAAGGAGATGAGGTACATGGCAGAGAGAGAGGTGGTGAAGGCTAAGGCATATTGAAGAGTTGTATGAAAGGCTGGACACTAAGGAGGGAGAAAAGGACCTGTACCGATTGGCTAGACAGAGGGACCAAGCTAGGAAAGATGTGCAGCAGGTAAAGGTGATAAAGGATAATGAGGGAAACATACTCACAAGCGAGGAGAGTGTGTTGAGGAGATGGAAAGAGTATTTTGAGGGGTTGATGAATGAAGAGAATGAGAGGGGGAGAGAAGGTTGGATGATGTAGGGATAGTGAATCATGAAGTACAGTGCATTAGCAAGGAGGAAGTAAGGATAGCTATGAAGAGAATGAAGACTGGAAAGGCTGTTAGCCCAGATGACATACCTGTGGAAGCATGGAGGTGTTTAGGTGAAATGGCAGAGGAGTTTTTAACCAGATTGTTTAATGAAATCTTGGAAAGTGAGAGGATGCCTGAGGAATGGAGAAAAAGTGTTTTGGTACCGATTTTTAAGAATAAGGGTGATGTGCAAAGCTGTAGTAACTACAGAGGGATTAAATTGATCAGTCACAGCATGAAGTTATGGGAAAGAGTAGTGGAAGTTAGGTTAGGAAGGGATGTGATGATTAGTGAACAGCAGTATGGTTTCATGCCGGGAAAGAGCACTACAGATGCGATATTTGCTCTGAGAGTGTTGATGGAGAAGTACAGAGAATGTCAGAAGGAGTTGCATTGTGTTTTTGTAGACTTGGAGAAAGCATATGACAGGGTGCCTAGAGAGGAGTTGTGGTATTGTATGAGGAAGTCAGGAGCGTCAGAGAAGCATGTAAGAGTGGTACAGGATATGTACGAGGGTAGTGTGATAGCGGTGAGGTCTGCGGTGGGAGTGACGGATGCGTTTAAGGTGGAGGTGGGGTTACATCAAGGATCAGCTCTGAGCCCTTTCTTATTTGCAGTGGTGATGGGACAGGTTGACAGACGAGATCAGACAGGAGTCACCATGGACTATGATGTTTGCAGATGACATTGTGATCTGTAGTGAGAGTAGGGAACAGGTGGAGGAGACCCTGGAGAGATGGAGATATGCTCTAGAGAGAAGAGGAATGAAGGTCAGCAGGACTAAGACAGAATATGTGTGTGAATAAGAGGGAGGATAGAGGAATGGTGAGGATGCAAGGAGTAGAGGTGGTGAAGGTGGATGAGTTTAAATACTTGGGGTCAATAGTTCAGAGTAACGGTGAGTGTGGAAGAGAGCTGAAGAAGAGAGTACAGGCAGGATGGAGTGGGTGGAGAAGAGTGTCAGGAGTGATTTGTGACAGACTAGTACCTGTAATAGTGAAAGGGAAGGTCTACAAGAGGGTAGTGAGACCAGCTATGTTATATGGGTTGGAGACAGTGGCATTGACAAAAAGGCAGGAGTTTGAGCTGGATGTGGCAGAGTTAAAGATGTTAAGATTTGCACTGGGTTTGACGAGGGTGGACAGGATTAGGAATAAGTATATTAGAGGGTCAGCCCAGGTTGGAAGGTTTGGAGACCAAGCCAGAGAGGCAAGATTACGTTAGTTTGGACATGTGCTGAGAAGGGATGTGGAGTATATTGGGAAAAAGATGCTAAGGATGAAGCTACCAGGTAACAGGAAAAGAGGAAGGCCTAAGATAAGGTTTATGGATGTGGTGAGAGAGGACATGCAGGTGGTTGGTGTGACAGAGCAAGATGCAGAGGACAGGAAGAAATGGAAACAGGTGATCCGCTGTGGCAACCCCTAACAGGAACAGCCGAAAGAAGATGATGATTAGTTAACGTTTCTTAATGGTTGGGTAGGCTGTCCATAAGAAAACACAGGAGATACATGTCCAGGGTCTTGTACCTCTTAATGTATGGCTAATCATCTGGAGTCTGTGGTCAGCCAGTTTAATCCTGAGCAGTACTGTCTTGAGGCACACTGTCACAGATTGACTGTATTCAAATTCCAGGTCTCTCCTCATGGGATGACCACTCCTGGTTGAGGAGAACACTGTAGGACATTTTGCTCTCAAGACTCACAACCAAGTGCCTAAACTTTGATCAGTTGTTACATGATCTTTATTAAATACAGCTGCAAATATATATGTCGGTTATTAGCAGTAATAAGTGGTAACAGTGTCTAAAACCCTGATCCTTAAACATGGTCATTATACAAAAACATGTACTGTGGTCTAATCATGCAGTTCAGCAGGCGCTTCCACTTTTATAATGTTTGTATGCTTATCACATCATTTCTGGAACTGGAGAGTGTAATAGCATCATAGACTAATTATCCATCAGATTCATACATGTTCTCCTACATCAACTGGATGCATTTCTTTTTCTTCTCAGCAAAGCCTTCTGTTCTTTCACAAAAAAAATAATCCTTCTTTATTCACAAAGTTTTGTTTCCTGCCTTCTGTGTACTGATTATTGTATTCCGTAAACAAATAGTGGATATTGTACAATTCTTTCTTAAATGGTCACAATAAGCATACACTTTCCGTCCCTTATTTACATAAAGGCATAATTAGTCCAGCTGGATTCAAATACCTTGAATTAATGTTCTGTTTATGATCCGTGATCATATGTTTGGTGCTCATACTTTGTCAGCTGTTAGGCAATCAAGTGTTTAGCCTCTAGTTAATGAAAACGTAATGTTTTCGCTGTCTTCAGGATTGGTCTAGTGGCTCACCTTCTTGCACCCAGTTGACCCATTTTTCCTCCATCAGTGCTAGAGCCCTCTGGCCTATTCATTCTCTGGTGGAAGTAGAAGTCTGGTGTTAGGGAAAGGGTCAGTTTGCAGATCCCAGCTTGCAAGCTCCTCCACAACTGCCTTTCTGAGGTTCCTGCTTGCTTCCATGTATCTGCTGAATCTTTACCAACTGGCACGCCACTTTGAGCATAGGCATGCTAGGCCTATTGCTGCATGTGTCGCCAGGGCAGTGAACCAATTTGCCTCCTTTTTCCTGGTTTAATTTCTCCAAGTCTTTTGGGTTTCTAATACCATGACAGAAATCTGTGTGGAAAAATGTTAATATTTTTAGCCAGAAGTTAGGTACTGCATCTGAGCCTGGGGTTTTCCATTTAGGAGCTTTGCTTAATTTTGTTTCACTTTCTCTTGCTGTTGCTACACATGATTTCATAACCTCTAGATTGGAACTCCTTACTGTTTCTTTTAATTATTCTATCCATTCAGCATCTTTGTTATGTTCCACAAAAAGTGTCTATTTCTTCTTTTGTTGGGAATGTTTCTGTTCTTTTGCTTTGTTTCACAGATGTTCATCGTGTTACACTGCTGCAGTCATTACACTTGGGTTATACTGCCGTCAGGCAGTCCCGCAGTCGGCCTGAGTTGCAAAGTCTTGGTCCGGCGTCGGTTGCTGTCGCCTCTTCCCTGACGTTAGTGCGCCAGGGGTATATAAGATGCATCCAACGCCATTTTCTTCAGTTTTTCTTGCACCAGATGTCAAGTGCCCCCAAGTAGGTAGGCAATACATATTGTTAATCAAAAATATACAGTAAAAACAGTACCATCAGTTACCAGCAAATACACCCCAGAGGTTGTATAGGATAGAAAGGTATAGATAAGTCCAGCTAGTTCAGGGAGGATGGAGGGAGGGTAACCTGGACTGCAGCAGTGTGAACACTCTAACATCTACATTTAGTTTTCTGCCTGTGTTTGGTTTGTTTGCAGTTGGTCTGTTTTGATACGGTGCGTTACTTTTCCTGTGTCTTTTTAAATGTTTTTATTGATCTTTTCTCTCTCTTCTGTTTTTTTCTAGCAGTGACACTAGTCTTAATTGTTTTATAGTTTTCTGTATTCATTGCTTCCCTGGTGACATTTTATTTCTTCTCTTCCTTTCCCCTTATTGCTATATGCTTTTGTGGTAAAACTTTATCTGTTGTTAATTTGGCTGCATAATAATGTATCCTGTTTACGTGACATAATAGTCTTGTTTGCTGTGTTCATCTGTTTTATCAGACTTTGATCATTTTGGATCTTATTTACTTTCTGTAATCTATTTCTTTCATCGATCTTAATATGTCTATATATCTCTATTAAATCAAGCATCTCTTCCCTTGAGTCATTTTCTTCTAAACTGAGAGTACATTTTTTTCTCTCCATTACCTGCGAGCATTCAAAAGAAAGTTCTAGAACATCTTCTTGGGACATATCCTGTTCAGATGCATCCTGCATTATCTGCTGCTCCTTCATATGGGACCTTGTAAGCCCATCACTCCACAACACTGCCTGCGTCAGAGTTGCCAGTGTTTCCTGCTCCTTCTGTTGCTGTGCAGCTTCAACTAAACTTTTATACTGGTTTTCAACAGAAGGCTCCAGAGCATCTTCATGTGGCAAGTCTTCAGATGCCAATGGCTCCTTCTCCAGCTGTTAATTCTTAGTTTGGGGACTTGTTTTATCATGTTGCGACATTACCTGTGTTGGATTTTCTGCACAAAATCCTTCACTTCACAAATAAATCCATATCTTCAGTTTCTATTTCTTTAACTGCTCCATTACTAATTCTCTTTTCTAATTTCTGCTTTGTTTTCTTATTTTTTGTATTGTGAAATTTTCCATATCCGAGTACCTTTGTCTGCATTTCTCAACAAATGTAGTTGTTGCTGATTTTTTTTGTACAGTAGAGAGTCGATTATCTGAATGCAGCCTTCCAAAGTTTTCAGGTAGGAAGAATCATAACGTCTGAATATGTAAACTATTTGCTTGTGTGTGTTTTTTGAGCATGTAACCCACTCGTGTGCAAAAATATTCTTTATTGTCCACTGGAATTGCTGAGTGGTTGAAAAGTGTATTCCCTGCATGCAGAAAAAACAAGATTTTAGAAGTTTTTTATTCAGATGAATGTACGTTTGATTATCCGAACTACCCTAGGTCCCAGTTAGTTTGGATAATCGACTCTCTGCAGTATTAGTTTTGCTTTCACATTTGTATAAATATTGCACAGCGTCAAATCTTGTTCTTTCCAATGTCTATATTTCTAATTCAGACATCATCTACTCCACCTATTTCTCCTTAATTTGGGGACTCCCTTGTTCCATCATGCTGTGTCATTACCTGTGTTGGACTTCAGTCCGCAGGTAATCTATAACTTCATTTTTTATTTATTTAACTTTTGTCTTTCTAATCTTCTGTTCTACATTCCACCTTCTTTCTCATTTTTTTGTACTGTAAACTTTTTCTTATCTGAGTGCTTTTGCCTGTATGTCTCTCTAAGTATCTTTGGAGCTGCTTTTTAGTATTGATTAGTTTGGCTTTCTCCTTTGCATAAATAGTGACCTTATCAGATCTCTCTTTACCATGTCCATGTTTCTTTCTGATACCTTTTAATAATCTCAAGGGTTATGTTTAGAGTTTAGCACTTCCTGTGTCACTTGCTTCTTTTCCCAGGTGGTCCAAAGTTTTTGTTTTTGTAATGCTTTTCATGGTTCTGTTGTATTAATGAATGCAAATTCGCATTTGAAGGTTTTGACAGTTGTTCTTGTGCAAGTATTTTTTTTTTCTTTCCCGTAATTTCTGTTTTAATCTTTCTGAATGTCCTCTATCCAGAAAATCTGGGCTCCTTGTGTAGTAGTAGCAGTATGTCATTTCTTCCGTATCCTCAATAGTCGACTCTTTGTGGCTTATTTTTTTTTTTGGCCTGTCAGTTTTAGTATTTTTTGTGGAGTACTACTACCTTCTGCAATGTGGGACATTTTCCCCTGAGCCTGGCCTAACCCGGTTGTAGGAATGCTTCCATGTTTTGAGAATTCTACACTGACATTTTTCCCATTCCTTACACCAGTATGTACACCAGGATTGGGCACTTTTTTTATCCCAGGATCTGTTTACCCAGCTGTCTTTTTTAACCTGCCTCTGTCCATGATATATGATGTATAAGATGCACTCTTTATATCATTGCCGTCTTGGTGAGATTTTGTGAAAACAGGGTACACCACATGAAGGTGTTCAGCAAGACTTGAGAATGAATTCCATTCCAGCAGTATTACTCTACTCTACTTTACTTTTCTTGCTGATTTCATCATCTCTTCATTTCTCCTAGTATGGGTGATCTGGTGTCTGCTGATCACCACCATCCTACCCTATCCTGTACCTCCGCACTAGTGTCACTGATCAAAGACTGGTCGTCTGGGGTGCAGTCAGGGCCAGGGGAAATGACAACTTAATTCTGAACACATTCTAGTCTCCAGGAATGCACCTAGCCAAGGTATTTTAAGTCTTATCATTCTGTATTTACCAGTTTCATATTTGAATATGTGATCCTATTGCATATGTTGCTGTAACAGCCTAATACATCATATTTTTGTAACTATATAATGCATACATTTCTGTATATAAAATTAAAATGGCACCCTTCAGGTCTTGGTCATTCTCAGGTCTTACTACCCCAAGGAGGCACTGTCCTTATCAGGGTGCTCAGCTCAACCAGTTAAGATAATGTATGCAAATTGCATCTGTTCTCTCCAAGCATGTCAGGACTTCATTTTGCAGCCTGTCTTGTTCTCTTACTCCTTTATAGCAAATTTGTCAGATCTACCTATTACAGTAACCCATGGGAGATGCAACAAACCTTTGACCTACTATTTCTGACTACTGAATTGAAAGTTGACATCATACAGCCTTCCTGCACCCTTTAGAAGTGTAAAAGGTTAAATTACTCAAGCATCATCTCAACAGGTATTTTCCCGTAACCATGTAATTTAGTTTAATGCAAAGCATCACTAATCTTCACTTTAGGTGCCCTTCAAGACAGGTTTGCCTAAAATTTTCTACAAAATGCATGAACAACCTAATGGGATGTCAGTTCACATCATTCCAGCCTGACCTTGTCAGTTTTGTATTTAACATCCTCAGCAGCTATGTTTTCAGTCTTGCTTTACAGATTTTTCCAACTTAATGGCAGTGCTATTTAATGGTTTAAGTGGACTCCAAAATCATGTCCCACGACAGGCTGGTTATCCGTATCTTCAGATGTATTGCAAGTTAGCCAGTTAAACTTAGATTGACTAATTTCATTGATTCCCTCATCTGACCTTATACTTTAAGGGTATTGCCAGTGAATGCAGCCATATGTAGACTACCCTTATTAAACCTTCCTGTGGTCTTGAACATAGTAATATTACTAATTTATTGACTATAATGCCCCCTTTGGCATATATCTGTCACAAAAATAAAACAACTGGAACATCCACAAAGATAACTTATTCAAAGGGTACAAGATCTAAACAACATATCCTACATAGAACAATTACATTCCCTATCACTGTATTCTATATTGTACAGACTGCTAAGAGGTGACCGCTGTCTGGCATACAAGGCATCCTCCGACCCATTACTGATGCATTTACTGCACATCAGCAAGTCAAATGGCATCAGGAATGCTCTTTCTTGGCATCCAAACCTCTTTTGCAATATCACCAGAATGGTTTGGAGGAACAGAAAATTTACCTCAGGACTTCCCCCTGTACTACTAATGGACAGACGCAGCTCTTAAATCCTTTATCCCATGAATGAGTCCCCTCAAATTATCTTTCGTACAATCCCAGTTATTCTCATTAGGAGTAATATATAATTATCCACTATTGAATGGGTAAGACCAATCTATAACCAAATGGGATAGGTTATTCCGAGCACAAAAAGGGTAACTGGCTAGGCTTAAAATGCCCCTCAAGGGCAGCTAGCCTTTACTTTGTATGAACTTATAATATAGCTCACTATGTTATCATTCATCTACATTGTCTGGCTTGTCTTAATGTATGTTTTTATCCATCTTCACATTCCATATCCCAGTGTTCATTATTATTCCTGTGTAGGCCAATATTAAACTTTTTTGGAAGGCCCCTGGATTTCTTTGCCGACAGCTGTCTTTAAATAGCAGATTCTCCCTCTTAAATCTGAGTTCTAGCTACTTAGTCATTAAGAAAGTTTGCAGTATAAAAATGTACTTAAACTAGGTATAAATAAACTAACTTATTTTAAGTTAATAACGTTCTAGCATTGAACTTACAAGACCTAGTAGTCTTTGATTCATAAAAATATTCTTAGTACTATTAACATTGAACATGTAATATCTAGCAATGTGGACATCTAAAATTTGTCTATTTTTAGATTAAGTCCTCATTGAGGACATCTACAGCATATTTGTGCTCTGTAAACTGCAAAACAAATGTAGAAAAATACTTGTTTATGACACTGGCTGTATATTAACTAAAGGCAAAGCACAATACAGACAGACTTACCTTAGATGTCCTGACTGAAATCAGTGTTGCAGTATTCCTGACATAGAGCTGGTCACTGCTGACGTCTAGCCAGGGTACCAGCCTTTACCTTCCTGAGGTCATATGTCCGATGCATGACATCAGCTCATCAGTGTAGGAATATACAGACGTACATACGAGCATGTATCTCATACTGTCCCGATGCCAGCCCAAACACATTAATGCGCCATGCATCCATTAGACTGATTGCTGTTTGGTTGTTGGTACTGTTGCTTGACTCAATCATTTTCTGAGATAAGTGCCCCGTTGGGATATTCCTTTGCCTTCTTTGCTTATGCTGTTTCTGTTCAGATTTGTTAGATGTCAGCTAAGAGAGATATGTGCGACTGCTGTAGTCAGATTCCATACAAGGACTTGCACCCTAAGGGCCTTTTCTGTTTAGGCCGGGAGCCAATCACAAATCCTGGAGCCAATCACAAATCCTGCTCTATTTGCCAGTTGTGTGTCCCCAAAATCCCTGCTCTATTTGCCAGTTGTGTGTCCCCAAAATCCTTAAGCCAAGACTTTCTTCTCTCAACCCCTTTCTGAAAACTTAGCATCTTAAACAACTGTCCCAGTCCAAGATGGCAGAATCCACATCCCCAGATGTCCCTCTTCTGCCAGAGAAGCTTAAGAGGTCAGTACAGATATGCCTGTACCTCTCAACCATACTGAATTCCTCAGAATTGCCCGGTTTTAAGGCTTAAATAATGGGCTGCCACGAATTCCCAAGTGGCCCCTTCAAATCATGAGTTTTTTCTTTATTTACAATTTTTTCGCTAATGCTTTCGTCCTCGCACATCACCAGCGTATCCCACAATGTCATCAACGTGCAGGGGTGTGCTTGATGATAGCATTGTGAGACCGTGTCTGACCCCTGACTGCTTGTAAGAGTGCTTTAAAAAAAGAAAAAAAGTTGATGTTATGTTGTCCATCTCGCCTTCCTTCTTTCTGGTTAGGTTTGGAACCGATCTTGGCTGCGACTCTGCCATTTCTAAAGCTCGAAGAGTCCTTACTGGCTCGAGGCTAGCCCTTTATCCCAGCATGCTTAGCGGTAGCTACCCAGATCTCGTTTGTTGCTTGCAGCGTCGAGATTGTCTTCTGCTGGCTCAGGCTAAGTAGTGACTTTTTCTATCAATATTTGTTATTGTTAAAGGCTAATTCTGTTGAGGATTTAGCGTTTTCTCTGCTTTATCATCCCTATCCTTGTTGCTGTTGTTTTTGTTATTGTTAGGCCGTCATGTTCTCTCAGGCCTTTTCCTGTGTGTTGTTGTCGGCGGTCCGTTTTTTTTATTGAGGGCTGTTCTCTTGTCCTATTTCCCTCCTTGCTACTTAGGGAGAAGCTGTTTTAGTTACAGGCCTTCTCCCTTTGGGAGCAGTAGCTGTTTAACTTAGAGGCTACCCCTCCTCCTCTTCTCCTCTTGTTCTTCAAAAAAAAAAAAAAAAAAACAGTTGTTAGTCTTCTTGTTTTGTAGTGTGTATAATGTCCAAAGAAATTCCAAAGCAGTCAGGATTCAAGAAATGCGACTCGTGTTGCCAAAAAATGTCCCTTACGGACGGGCACACGCGTTGCAGTTAACTTATTTTGAGATGGTTATTGAAATCTCAAGTTGAAGTAGCGTCGGATACTCTGTCCTCAAATAAATCTGATGACAAACTGGCATCTTTGTCAGCTCCATCTTTAGTGCCAACAAAATCTAAATCTTCGGAACCTTCAGAGAGGATTGTTGGCTCCGAAGAGTCCTTGCCTCCGGCGGCTCCATATGTGGCTTCGGAGCCGTCCCGGACTCAAAAGTGATCGAGATCTCCTTCACTGGACCCGGAGAGATCTGTGCCTCAGTCTCAACTTTTGCAGTCAGTGGCACGTAGTCACCGGTCCTCGGCCCACTCTTCTCGATCTTCCAGGAGTTTATCGGATAATGATGTGGAGAAAGTGGTGAAGAGGCTCCTCAAGACACGGGTATTTGCTCAGTTGTTGTTGGGCCCAGCCCAGAAGGAAGTGGTGCCGTTGTCTGAACCAGTCCCTGTCTCTATTCCTCCTCCGACTTCGTCCAGTTCGGAGCCGGAGTGCATGGAAGTAGTAGTGGTGGAACAGTCTGTTCCGACAACCCTTGCCCTGTCTGTTCTGACATCTGCTCCGACCTTCTCGATAGTCCACTCTGTTGAGGGATCTGGGCTCTGAGTCTTTCTCATCGGCTCAGCATCAGACCCTTGTCCAACCCCGCTCTCCCCCTCGGAGCCTCTGTGCAGGTGAGTTCGGCTCCCACATCTGCCTAGGAGCCATCGCCTTTGGTGCGGAGGAGGTCTCCAGGCTCCTCTGAGCCGGAGCCTCCCTCCGTTCTGGACCATGGCACCTTCGAGGTAATGAGGAGTGTCCTGTCCACCGAGACAGCCCCACCCCTGGCTCCATTGGCTCTGTCCCCATTGATACTGGTGTCTGCCTCGGATCCTTCTCTCCATCCCAAGCGTAGGGAACCGATGCCCCAGGACGCCCCACAGGGCAACCCCTCTTCTTCCGAGACCTCTCTTGAGCATGCCTCAGAGGAGGTTCCCAGGAAGAAGAAATGTAAGAGGAAGCATGTGGACTCCACTGAGTCAATCACTTCTGACATGGACTTGGATGACTCTGAAGGGTCCCCACGGTCCCCCTCTGAAGGTGTCTCATTCTCAGACATTCTGGAGATCCTTAGGCAGAGGGGAAACTGGAAGTCTCTTGCCCCTTCTGAGGACGAGTCTATGTACCTGGACACATTTGGTTCCCGACCCTCCACCTCCTGGATGTCTCTGCCTTTCGACCCGCTTTTGTCTGTAGTGAGTTGAAAGGCATGGAGTGCTCCAGAGACCATGGAGCCCATTCCGAGAAGGTCTAACAAATTCATGACCACACCAGAGGACAAGACTTTTCTCTCTAAAGGCTAAAGGTTGATGCTATGGTGGTGGCAGCAGCCACCAAGAAGGAACTTGTGGAGATTTCCTCTTCTATCCATCCACCAAACAAGGAGTCTAGAGCCATGGATAGATATGGGAAGCGTGTTTTCTTTTCAGCTGCCTTTACTCTTCGGTCGTTGAACTATTTGACACATTTCACAAGACTTCAGAGGGATTTCCTTAAAGAGCTGGGAGATACCTTCCAGGATCCTTCAGCTGAGGGAGCGGCTTCTAAGTCGACTAACCAGCTAGCGACCCTAACCTCCATTGTTAACTCCTACATGCACTTGATTTCTTATGCAGCAGATGGAGCAAGTAGGGCTGCAGGCACAAGAGTGGCTCTTCACAGACACTCGTGGATGCACCTTTGTCAATTTGCGGAGCCCTTCAAGTCCTCGTTTACGAACCCCCCATTTGATGGTTCGGCCTTGTTCGGGCCGCAAGTTCGAGAGACTCTTACCAGGAGTGAACGAGATGGCAAAACTCTCTCTGCCATAGGAGTCCGTTTTTCCACTCCTTCCTGGCCTTATCCCAAAGGCCAAAAGAGTGGCAAAATGTGGTTCCGTAAATCCCAAGAAGCTTTTCCAGACACTCGTGGAGATAATTCCCTCAGGGGCAGAGGGGGAAATATTAATGGGTGATGCTGACCTTGCGACGGGGGAGGGGGGTCCACAACAGGGATACGTTCTCTGCCAGGCCTTTTCAGAATCCCTGAAGGATTGCCCGGCTGCCCACCTCTAGAGGCAGTCGGGGGCAGAATAGCACTGTACCCAAGAGCCTGGCAAGATATAACTGAAGACGTGTGGGTACGGTGCATAATATCCAGATGTTACAAAACTCCCTTCTCCCAAATACCCCCAAGAAGTCAAAAACCTTCAATCCCAGATGTTCCACCCAATCTTCAGTATCAACCAGCCTTAGAAGTAAAAACTTTGCTGCAAAAAAGAGCCATTCAGGAAGTCCCCACAGACCAGATAGAATCCAGAACTTACTCGAGGTTCTTTTTAGTTCCAAAAAAGACATGGGACTGGAGACCTATCCTGGATCTCAGCAACTTAAACAGGTCAGTAAAGAAGACCAAGTTCCGGATGGTGACAGTGCAGTCCATTCTACTCTTTTTTGGGTCAGGATGATTGGATGTGCTCTATTGATCTCCAGGACGCGTACTACCACATAAAAATTGACAGGCAGGCAGTCCAGGAGACATTCACGCTTCTGGCTGTGAGCCAGTCATTACCAGTTAAGAGCTCTGCCCTTTGGTCTCACCACAGCCCCCAGGGTGTTCACCAAATGCATGGCAGTAGTGACGGCTCACCTGAGACGTTTGTGATTCCAGGTCTTTCCTTATCTAGACGACTGGCTCCTCACTGCCACCACCGAGCATCATCTCTTAAGGGCCAGGAACCACACCATTCACACTTGTGCACGCCTAGGAATCACAATAAATTACGAAAAATCTGCCTTGTTGCCCTCTGTGTATTATTTTCATAGGTGCTCAACTTAATACAAGAGACATGATAGCCAAGCTCCCACAAGAAAGTGTGCTTGCCATTCGACACCAGGTCTCTCTCCTCTGTCAAAGTCAAAGGTTCAGGCTCGATTAGTCCTTAAAGGTCTTGGGTTTGATGGCAGCTGCCATTACTCTACTCCTGTTAGCTTGTTACCATATGAGGATTTTGCAATGGCTCCTCTTCACTCAGTGGTCGTATCAGGATCTGCCAGTGTCACACATGATCTTAATCACAGATGCTTGCAAAAAAGATCTACAGTGGTAGCTCCACTCTCCCCTAGTCACTCTAGGCAGACCCTTCCCAGATGGGGGGTGGGGCATTATCTGGGACAGACAGTTCAAGGGACTTGGCAACCTTACTAGTACCATTTGCACATCAGTGTCCTGGAGATGAGAGCGGTGTTATTAGCGTTGCAAGCACTTCACACGACTCTCCTCCCTTGAGCTATATAACAGTTCAGACAGACATGTCAGTAGTGTGGTACATCAACAAACAGGGCGGAACCAAATCTTACCCCTTGTGTCGGGAGGCCCTTTGAGTATGGCAATGGGCAATTTCCTCTCAGCGTTTTCTGGTTGCAGCGCACATCCCGGGGAAGTCCACTGTGATAGTGGACAAGCTCGGCAGGGCAATTCTCATGCCCCACGAGTGCTCTCTGAAACAAGATGTGGCGGATATGATCTTCCGCAGATGGGGCCAGCCATGATGGGGCCAGCCATACTGCAATCTTTTTGCCTCTCACCTAAACAACAAATACAGCAGCTACTTTGCCCTAGTTCCCCCACCAGGACAGTCACCCAGAGATGCACTTATCCACGATTGCCCCCCCGGGATTCTTTATGCCTTTCCCCCTTTCCTTTAACTTCAAAAGTTCTTCAGAAAGCAAAGTTGCTGATCCTCATTGCCCCGCACTGGCCTTGTCAGATATGGTTCCCGTTCCTTTGGCATTACCTACAAGAGGAGCCTTGGATTCTGGACCCGGTTCCAGACCTCCTGACACATCAGTCGGGTGCTCTTCATCCCTCCATTCAAACTCTCAAGCTGACAGCTTGGTTTCTCCACTTCCAGTCCTATCCAGGCTCCTGGATATCTCACCTATGGTTCAACATATTTTAGTCTTTTCTCATAAACCAACTACTAGGAAACTTTACGCTAGTAAATGGAAGAGGTTCTCCTTCTGAGCAGAGCAAAATGACATTGATCCCTTTACAGCTCCAATTTCAAAAATCTTGGACTTCCTGGCAGAAACCTTTGAGAAAGGAGCAGCGGCTGCTATGATTCGAGTTCAACTGGCTGCTATTTCTAATTTTCATGTGGGCCTTCTAGGTTCTAACGTCATGTCCCGCAAGCTATGTAGGGCTTTTTGAAAGGTGCTACCCTATTAAGGCCTCCTATCCGAGAACCTCTCCATCCTTGGGATTTAAATTTAGTACTAGCGGCTCTGATCCCCCCTTTGAACCACCCGCTTCTTGTCCTCTAAAATTATTGTCATTGAAGACCCTCTTCCTCATTGCTGTTACATCATCGAGGTGGGTTTCTGAGTTACAGGCACTTTCCATCCGCCCGCCTTATATGATCTTTCAAAAGGATAGAGTATCTCTCAGAATGAATCCTTCCTTTTTACCAAAAGTCTGTTCAGGGCATAATTTGAATGCATAATTTGAATCAGTGAATTGAACTTCCTGTTTTCTTTCCAAATTATGGCAGCAAGGCAGAAAGTATAAGTTACATCAATTGAATGTCCACAGGCAGTTACGATTTTATCTGCAAAGAATAAAGGACATCAGAAAATCAGGTCAGCTGTTTGTATCCTTCTCTCAGAGTAAGCAAGGCTCACCAGTTTCCAAAGTGACTTTGTCAAAATGGTTGTCCAATACTATTACTTATGCTTATGAGTCTCGGAATGTGTCTGTCCCTGGAAAAGTAAGGGGACATTCTACTAGGTCCTTGGCTACCTCCATAGTTTTTCAAGCTAAGCTTCCATTAGATAGTATTTGCGCAGCAGCAACACAGGCTACTCCCCATACCTTCATTACTCATTACAACGTGGACATGGCCTCTCGGAACAGGGCATCCTTTGGTTCCATGGTTCGGAAGTCTCTTTTCCAGTGAGCCACCCAGGATTTAGTTGCTGGGGATGCTGTCCCAACCAGAAAGAAGGAAGGCGAGATGGACAGCATAACATAAACAAGTTATGTTCTTACCATAACGTTCCATGTTTGTTGTCCTTTATCTCTCCTTCCTTCTTGTGTCCCTCCCTCCTTCCCCCATCCTGGATGATTGAGAGGAATTTCCTTTTTTGGCTGATTTGGCTGAGTTTCCTTTGCTGTTCAGCTATTGGTATAGTCCTTGTCACCATTGTTCTGTTTTTTCAGTACAAGGAAGCAGTATTGTTTGTTACCTCCTTTATTTGGTAATTTATAGTTCTACTATCTAGTAGTTAGTTCTCACAAATGAGATCTGGGTAGCTACCGCTAAGCATGCTTGGATAAGGGGCTAGCCTCGAGCCAGTAAGGACTCTTCAGGCTTTAGAAGTGGTCGAGTCGAAGCAGAGATCGGCTCTGAACCCAACCAGAAAGAAGGAAGGCGAGATAAATGACAACAAACATGGAATGTTATGGTAAGTACATAACTTCTTTTTATGGCCACAGGGTGCAGGCCCACCCACGACTTGGGCACATGGATGCATGTTTTGGAATTTTTTAAAACAGAGGACGTGACTTTTTTTTTTTTAATGTTGACCCTTTTCACTGGCATTGCTTGGCTTTGGAGGCATTACTTGATGCAAAGTATCCCCCTTTGCATGTCTCCATAAAATAAGATGAGGGTGCGGAATGAATACTGGGTGTCGCACGGAACTAAGAAATCCATTATAATGAAAAGCTAGAGGCTAAATACCCTTATAAATAATACAGATGCTACAGATGCAGTTAGTCTATTCCTGGTGAGGGCAGTAAGGTGATATGAATAGGTCACCCAAGTATTGTAACTTAATAAACTATATAATTTGTAGCAGTACTCATGCGAGTGTTCCTTCATTGTAGAAATAATATGGTGTATTCCTAATGCATCACACACACACACTTCAGGTATGTAAATGTCTTGCTGTTTGCGCACAGCACTGTGCACTGGATAATGCTACATTAAATTACATTTTTTTCTTTATGTATAAACCCAATGTTGAAGGATCCAAAAGAGAGAGAATAAGTTGCTTTGGCAAAGATATGTACTCTTTCTTGGAGCTGCACCTATTTTTATTTGGAGTACCCCAGTCTTCTTTGATGGGTAGTCATGTTTATTCATTATATTTGGGTTGCAAGTAAAATGCTGCATTTGTTTATTAACATTTCACTCCCACACATAATGTCATCAGGGTAAACAGATAACTGGAATGTTTTCTTGCCTTCCTCTTTTTCATCCTTTTTTTACGTGTAAATTTAGCAGGGACTGTTTTAATTTATAAATGTGTGGAGAAACTTCTATGGATGAGTAGCCAGCCTGGATGGTTAGCTCTGAACTCAGACTCCCCAAAGATACATGTAGCACTCATAACAGCTGTGAGGATCGAGCCAAATTTTGAGTCAAAATCAGGGACGTCTGTGAAAATCAAGGACAGTTGAGAGGTAGTCATGATGAATGGGTAAGCATGCAAGTCTGGCATATGAAGGACCGAAGAAAACAAGTAGGTGTCATTTTGAGGCGCTGTATGACAGATAATATGAAGACTGGCTGTTTGAATATTAAATAGATGGTGTAGCATTAATAATTTATTTTCAAAAGTTTTTAAACTGTAACCATATGCAAGGCAGATTTGATTGTCATGGGGTTCCCTCTAACACTGTTGTGGTGTTTTTGTTTGGGCAGTATGACATATAAGCAAAGGTAAGAAGGAGAATATACTAGAAATAATGACTTTCTTGGGAGGAAAATGTAATTGCTTCTTTTGGATTTTAAAACTAACTTCCAACCTTGTTTTAAGTTTTGCGAGAACTTATAAATTTAAGAACATCTGGAGGACTATTTTCAATTTGTTTCTCAGTCATCTCCTAAGGGATAACTTGGCTTGCTTTGTCATAAGGCAAGTGTTTGTTTAAATACCAGATATTAAAATATATTCTGCTGTGGATTATGGAGACCAAGGTTTCAAGCAAGCTGTTCTAGAGAGCCATAGGGCAACGCTTCTCAGTGACATCACTGATAGGAGAGTCCCATTAATGGTGTGGTGGGTAGTTGTTGCAACTAAAGAATGAGAGTCCCATTAACGGTGTGGTGGGTAGTTGGAGCAACTAAAGAATAAGTAGCATATGGGTAATTGAAATGTCAAAATATCATAGGGCTTGCACCGGCGAGTTTGAGGATAACTGTGTAATGACATTTTTGGAAGAGACCCAATAGCTGAACTAAATGGGTGTCCAGGAACAAGCACCAGACTTCAAAGTAATGTGGAACTAGGTTTTGGAGGAACGGACTCAGCAAGGGTTAGAGTAAGGAGGACCTTAATTTCCCTGAAGTAGCAGCAGTAAGCCGGTATTATATATATATATATATTCATATGAAAAGCAAGATTGGTATTTTGGGAGTATGTGAGAAATTTGCTATCAAGACCACAGAAAGAAGTCACAGTTCGCAAACAAAAAAGTATTTGAGATGGCTTTTCTCTTAGACGTGTGCCATACCTCTCAGTCCAAGAAATCTGGACAAAGCCAAAAAAATGGTGGGACAAATGCCCAAAAATAGGGACAGATTTTAAATATTGCTCCTGTAAACTCAGATAGTTGCTAGAATAGCAGGTTTTGCATTGTTATGTGTTTTCTGAGGGATATGAAGTCTGAAATTCAAATGTCCACCATTATTTATTATTTAGTAACTTCAGTCTTCATGTTGGTATCCCACACTTCCATAGGAGTGGGTAGGGTTACATGATTATATATGCAAATTTTCTGCTAAGCAGCATCCTGATTTTTGTCCAGTTGTACCTACTTTTCATGGGTCTTTGTCCAGATTTTTGCTGTTTCCAAGTTGAGAGTTATGGATACACTATGTAATATTTCAGACTCCAACATACCCACTGAGGTTGTAGAACCCCTGGTGTGTCAGGTTACCTCTTAGTTGCCTTCTGCCAAGACCCTTTCATAGAACAGTGCAGATGCATCTGATGAACCATGACCCATCATTTCCAGGGCCTTCGCAGCATCCCTCAAATATTAGTAGTGGAGGAAATCTCTGGTACATTAATAGAGATAACGCAGGGTAATGAACTTCCATGTTTCATCTGAGTGGATGTCACACCAAAAGAAAAAAAAAAGACGACCCTTAGCCTCTCTCTTAGCAGCTGGGGAAAAGGAGTGGATAGATTTTTTCCAGGATTTCCTTAAAGTTAGTATGGTTCTGAAACCTACCTCCTTTGGATCTCCAGAACCACAGGCTAAACCTCAAGTACCCACTATGGCATCTTCCGAAGAGCAACAACAGGATTATGATTCAGACCACTCTTTAGACTACTCTTCTTAATTACACTCTCCTGAACAAATCTCTTCTGATGAAGAGGATTCTCCATCTCTGGATTCCCCAATTGAGGAAACTTCCTCTGGAGAAACTGTCCAGAGCATGATTAACCATGTCAATCCGCTCAGATTTCTGACGTACAAATGAGGTACTACAGCCTCTTGGAAATGCGCACTGTTGCCTCTTCCCCAGTCCCTCTTGTGCGTGAGGCTTTCCAGGATGCCTTCCAGTCCACCTCTTCAGTGGTTGATTCTCAACCACCAGTTCCAGAAACACCAGGCAGGTTTTACAGGGTGCCTGATGACCTGAATTACTTGTGCCATATTCCTGTGGCAGACCTTTCTGCAGTGTCTCGTGTCTGAAATAAGCCATCTAAGCTCCTACACTGTGCTAATGCTGTATCTACAGACAAGGATGGTAGGACTGTGGATAGGTAGGGAAAGAAAGTGTACACGTCTTTTACCCTTGCTTTTAGGGCAATTAATTGCCAGACTCAAATGACTAAATATTTGATTTCTGTACTTAAGTCCTTGAACAAGGTTATGGTAGATCCTTGAACTGCAGAATCTACTTTCCCTGGCCACTCAGATAGCCAGACACAGCATTAAGTGCAGTTACAATGCTGTGGATGCCTTCTTCTAGGACAGCAGCTACTGGGTCTGTGATTTGCAGATGTATATGTCTTCATAGCTAGACTGTTTTTGAGGATTTCAAGTTAAAACTCTTAGACTCCCCCTTGGACAAAGACCTGTTAATTGGTCCTAAGGCTAGCAGTCTCTTCAAAACTCTCAAAGACCAAGGAAAGACTATGAAAGACTGTAAGCAGATTCTACTTTCCTCTGTTCCCTACGTACCATAGGAACTACCCCACTAATTCTACATCCTTCCTCGGTGGGTACTGTAGGACAACTGAAAAAACAAGAAACATTTCTAGGAAAAAGTATTCTGACAAACCTTATAGGGGACCTCCATCTGGGAGGCCTCCTTTTGGAAATAAAAATTTGTGACTACTTTTGCAGCAGCAGCTGCTCCCTTGCCTTCAGTCCAAACCCCTCTTTCTAAAAGACTGTCACTCTGACAAATGGGTTCTCTTCATCAAGTATGGTTATGCCATCTCCTGGGAAAATATTTCTGCTCTGAAAGGCATGCCGCATCCTCCTCATAACCAACTGTCTCTACTCACTCCCATTATTCAGGACCTCCTGAATCAGGGCACCATTAAAGAAGTCCCAAAAGACTTAACAGAGAAAGGATTCCACTCTAGAATCTTCCTGGTGCCAAGAAAAGGACAGTGGAACCCCCTTCCTAGACCTTTCTCTTCTAGATACATTCTTGAAAGCAGCAACTATCAAAATGATCTCTCTTCCTAGTCTCTTGGCTTTCATTCTCTCCCAGGCCTTTCTAGTGTCCCTAGATCTGGAGGATGCCTATTTGCACATACCTATTTGTCCTTCTTGCAGGAAATTCCTCAAGTTTTTCTCTGGCTCATCATAATTTCAGTTTACTGATTTGTATTGTTAACTTTCCACAGCACAAGGAGGGTCACAAAGTGTCTAGCTTGAGTGATGGCATTCTGCCTCACCCAGGGAATTTAAATTTCTCCCTACCTGTTGCTCCAAGCTCTCTTCCCAGGAATCCCTTCTTGAGCATCTAGATTTCACTCTCCAACTGTTCACATGTCTGGGTTTCATAATCAACTACAAAGAATCCTACATGGTTCCGTCACTGGACCTTGTTTTCCTGGGTTGCAGACTGGACACAAAGAAAATGCATACTTTCCTATCTCAGGAGAAAGAAGTCTGTCCATCTTCTTCCATGATCTGTCCTCTGCAACACACTGCACAGCAAGGGAGATATTAAGAACTTTGAGTTTCATGGCGTCAACCATTCCTAGCTTCCCGTGGCCAGACTTTATATAAGGAAACTCCAGTCTGTATTGAAATCTCTGTAGTTCTATTACTTCACTCTTTGGACACCCTGATTCTTCTCCTCTCTGTCAAAAAGGAGCTACTTTGGTGGAAGGAATAGGCCAATCTTAATGCAGGACTTCCTTCACACACCCTCCTCCTCTTCAAGAAATTCACATAGACTTCTCGGATGAGGCATGGGCAGCTTGGACAGGATCACATTGGGTACAGAGCAGATGGTACCCACAGTTCCTGAAGGAACATGCCAATCTGAAGGAAACGATGGCTGTTCTATAAGCACTGCAGAACTTCTCCTACCTATGGAAACCCAGACCACAACTACTGTTCATGGACAACACCATAGTCATGTGGTACGTAAACAGGGAGGCACCATGTCTTACCAGTTGTGCAGATAAGCACAGGAGGAATGAAACATAGCCACCCAGATGGACATCACCCTCACAGCCACAGACATTCTCTCACAGGACGATGTGCTGTCAGTCTTCCTAAGCCGCTCCTTGGAGGACCCCCGCAAGTGGATGTTAAACAGGCAGGTTTTCCAGGCAATCACTCTTCAGTTGGGGCACACCTCAGTCATACCAAGGAGGACCCCTGCAAATGGATGTTAAACAGGCAGGTTTTCCAGGCAGTCACTCTTCAGTTGGGGTACACCTCAGTCACACCTCTTTGCATCACCATCCATCAGCTCCCTTAGTTCTGCACAAGAGAACCTTCTCCCTCAGCTTGTTGGACAGATGCCTTCTCCTACCAGTGGACAGGGAAGTTCCTCTATGCCTGCCTTCTACTACCTCCACTTCCAAAAATTCTTCTAAAAACACAAAGGTAACCCCCTATGTCCTTTTACTGGACCCCCTTTTTTGCCAAGACAGCATTGGTTTTCCCCTGCTATTTCACCTGACAAAGGGGAATTACAGGAAAATACTTCTATAACTGAACCTGATCACTCAACAAAAAGGATTGCTTCTCCACCCAAATTTTTCTCACTCAGACTGACTCTGTGGATGGTAGGATTTTAACCCTTCAAGATAACTTATCCTCTGAGGAGGTTGTTCAAGCTCTGCAGGATGCCAGGAGACCAACTACTAACAAATCATACACAGCTAAATGGAAAAGATTTTCATATTGGTGCCTCAAACATAGTCAGGACCCAGTCTTAACACAGGTATGCTGTCTTACAGTATCTTTGTGAATTAATTCAGGCTTGGCTTTACTCTTCTATCAAAGTTCACCTGTTGGCCATCATTGCCTGCCTGCCTTTCAACCCCCCGCTTATGGCCAGAACGGAGGTCAAACGTTTCCTGAGGGGAGATGTTCTTCATTCCACATTGCTGCAGTCCTAACTATTGGGTAGTCCGCTGTCCAGTCGGCCCGAATACCAAAATATATGGCTGACGTCGGTCATGGCGCATTAGACTGACGTCAGTACGTCAGGGTACTAATGCGCATGACCGACGCCATATCCTCAGTCTTTTTTGCCGCATGGTCCGATGCAGAAGCTGTTTTTGCGAGTGCAGGTTGGCGTTCTGAAAGTTTCTGAAGTCAGAGTTTCAGACCGAATCAAAGTTGGCTAAGTACCCCGTTGGGGAATATTTTGGTTTTTTCTTGCCTCAGTATTTAACCGGATGTCAGAAAAAGTGAATAACTGTATTTCTTGTGGGAAACAGATACCTCATAGGGATTACCATACTTTGTGTATACCTTGTTTAGGGCCTGAGCACGGCGTTGTTGGATGCCGCTCTTGTGCTAGGTTTAACAAACGCACTATTAAGAGAAGGTTAGACTGTGCCAGGTTAGTGTTTGGGAAGCGTTGTAATTATAAAATGCCGTCGGATGCTCCGACGCCCGCTTCAGCCAAAAAGCGCAAGGACAAAGCAGGGAAGCCTAGAGTGGAAGAACCGACAGTCCCGGACGTCGGTTCTTTAGAAGGCTCAGTGGAGCCGGAGGTTCTGCCAGGAGTTTCTTTGGAGTCTCAGGGAGAAACTTTATTGTTGCAGGATGTATCTCAGGAAGTAGGCCAGCCTGAAGGGGCTTCTCAGGTGGCTGTTCTTCCCTCTCTTCCTAAGGTGGTTAGGGCCTCGCCTTCTGTTTCTAAGGCTTCTTTAAGAGGCAGGCCTGCTTCAGCTTCAGTGGGGGTTTCTCCGAGTGTTTCAGGGTCCTTGCCTAAGAAGCATATGCTAAAAATGGCAGAGGATTTGATTACAATGATTAGAGGTTCTATGCCCCCTCCTGATAAGAGGCCTAGGGTGGAACCTGAGTTTGAGAGTTTTGAGCAATGTTCGGAGGCTTCTGAGTCTTCGGCTGAAGATTTGCAGGAGTATCCTCCTTATTCTGATTCTGATGTGGATGATTCTACTCCTTCAGCTTCGCCTCCTGAGGATTTTTCATTTTCAGAGACTCTACATTCCATGAGGGAGCATTTTAAATGGGAAGGTCAAGATTTCTCTGATTCCAGGAAGAGGCTTAGAGAATTCTTGTTTTACCCCAGCATAGGCCTTTAGCTATACCTCCTGTTTTGAATGTGGTAGAAGATGTTTTTGCAGAGGCTTCCTGAATCCTGACTCTTTGCCTCCTGCCCCAGTTAAACCGGATAGGTACTATAGGGTGCCTGAAGCCCATAAGTATCTTTTTAAGAGTCCTAGGGCAGACCCAGAAACTGTCTCTCAGGGGCCTAAAGGTGTGAAGGCTTCTGTGGTTAAAAATCCTGTTCCTCCTGATAAAGAGGCAAGGGCTTTGGATAGATGGGGAAAGAAAGTGTATACTACTTCCACTTTAGCCATGAGGGCTTGAATTGTCAGTTTCATATGTTAAAATATCAGAATTATCTCCTTTCACAATTGAAGTCTAAGGTGGATGCTCTGGCTGAAGGTATTGAGTGTAAAGAATTGCAGGATTTAGTTCATGTTTCTGAACAGGTGGGTAAGCATTCCTTACAGTGTGGTTTTGATGCTGTGCAGGCCTCCTCGAGGGTGGCTGCTACTGGTTCTGTTCTTCGTAGGCATGCCTGGTTGAGGGATCAGAACTTAGCTGAGCATGTTAAGACAAGGATTTTGGATGCTCCTTTACAGTCTGATGTGTTGTTTGGTTCGCCTGTGGAAGCAGTTTTAAAGAAAATGGAGGACAAGGCTAAGTCTATGCAAACTGTTAAGGATTTTTTGCAGGTGCAGCCTCCAAGTTTAGTAGAAATTGGCCTGCTAAGGGGTGGACTTATCCTGCTTATGATTCCCAGTCTAGGGGTAGGTCTAGACGTGGTAGAGGCAGAGCTCAAGGTTCTTTTAGGCCTAGGACAGGGAGTTCACCTGCTCAGACTTCTGGTGAGGGCAGGGGTCAGTCCTTCGTAAGCAGACCCAATGACCTGCCTTTTCAGCTGCCAGTACATTCTCGCCTGGCAGCACCTTTGGGAGGAAGGCTGTCTCTTTTCAAAGAAAATTGGGATTTAATTACACAAGACAGATGGGTTCTGGATATCATTCACCACGGTTACAGGTTTTATTTCCATACCTTGCCTCCTTTCAAAGGCATGCCAGACATTCCTCCTCTACAAAGAAAAGAGACTCACAAGCAAATTTCTCTGTTGCTCCAAATAGGGGCTATTCAGTCAGTTCCTGTGCCAGAAAGGGGCCTAGGATTTTATTCTCGCCTGTTCCTAGTACCAAAAAAGGGGAACACGTGGAGACCAATTTTGGATTTATCTATCCTCAACACTTATCTGGACATTCCCAAGTTCAAAATGTTGACGTTACAACAACTTTTACCTCTGCTGGGCAAAGATCACTGGATGGTAACTTTAGATCTAAAGGAAGCTTACCTTCATGTGCCAATAAGACTAAGTTGCAGGAAGTATCTGCGTTTTCGAGCTGGAAATTTTCATTATCAGTTCTCTGCATTGCCCTTTGGCTTATCTACTGCCCCCAGAGTATTCACAAAGGTTCTGGCTCCAGTGATAGCTTACTTCAGGCTAAAAGGAATTCAAATCTATCCTTACTTGGACGACTGCCTGATTCTGGCTCGAGAAAAGGAAGACCTTCTACAGCATTTGGAATATGTCATAGCAGTGCTAAGATGCCTAGGGTATTCTGTGAACGAAATAAAGTCCAGTCTAGTACCCTCTCAAGACATGTGCTTTCTGGGTGTGAGACTGAATACAGCAGCCCAGATGGCCTTTTTAACCCCGGACAAACAAAAGAATCTTTCCAGTTACTTCCATCACCTATCTCTTCAGTCCGGGCTGACTGCAAGGACAGTCCTTCAAGCCTTAGGGTTCATGGCATCTTGTATTCTGGTGCTTCCCAATGCCAAACTGCATATGAGGAAGCTACAATGGTATCTCAAAAATCTGTGGACACAGCACTGCCAGGATTTGGACACTGTCATTCAAATAATACCTTGCATTCAAAAGGAATTTTGTGGTGGGCTCAGGAATGTCACCTAAACAAGGGACTCTCTGTGACCCGGCCAGAGGCAAGTCAGATTCTAACGACAGATGCCTCAGATATTGCTTGGGGAGCTCATCTAAATGGAAAGTGGATACAAGACAAGTGGCCTGCCAGACTACAGCATCTACATATCAACATGAAAGAGATGTTAGCAGTCCAGTTTGCATTAATGGCTTTCAAGGAGTTACTTCTTCCAGGGCAGGTGTTGATTCTAACAGACAACACAACTGTCATGTGGTACATCAACAAACAAGGGGAACACATTCTTACCCATTGTGCAGGCAAGCAATGATTTTATGGGAGACTGCGCTCAGCTTGCAACTAACTCTTCAGGCAAGGTTTCTGCCAGGAGCACAGAACTCCTTAGCAGATGTGTTAAGCAGACAAATCATGGATCCCCACGAGTGGAAACTGGATCTTCATGTATTTCAAACATTGACAGTGTCATGGGGAACTCCAGACATAGATCTGTTCGCTTCTCCACTAAACCACCAGCTGCCAAAGTTTTGCACAAGGATTTCATCACACAGCTTGGAAAGTGGATGCTCTTTCTTTCAGTTGGAAAAATCTTCATGTGTATGCTTTTCCACCTCTGCCTCTTCTCCCAAAGGTGCTTCTAAAGGTCAGACAAGACAAGCCAAGGATGATTTTAATAGCTCCAGATTGGCCTCGGCAGCACTGGTACCCATTACTGAGGAGTCTGGTAAGGAAGCCTCCATGGCCTTTACCCTTGATTCCACACCTGTTGTCTCAGAGGGACGGTCATCTGCTCAATGTCAAGCTTCACTCTCTTCATCTAACAGCCTGGCATATTCTGTTTTGAAGGACAGCAGGTCTCAGCTTCCTCAGCAAGTTTTAAATGTGATTATGGAAGCTAGAAGACCTAGTACAAGGAAAGTGTACGCAGAAAAATGGAAGAGATTTTTGTTTTGGACTGCAGCAAAAAATTTGGAGATTTCTGAGCCTAATTTGAGTGTGGCTCTTCAATATCTTACTGAGTTATTGGACAAAGGTTTGTCTTTCTCTTCTATTAAAATTCATGCTGCAGCAATTTCAGCTCACTATGATTGTGACCCACCATTGTTTTCACATCCTTTGTTCAAGCAATTTCTTAGAGGGGCAAAGAATATAAGACCCCCACGTAGAGCTCCTACTCCTGCTTGGGACCTCAATTTTGTGTTGGAGAAACTTACTCTACAACCTTTTGAGCCTCATGGCTACTGCTGAACTGAAATACTTGTCATGGAAGACTGCTTTTTTGTTGGCCATTACTTCTGCTAGAAGGGTTTCTGAGTTGCAGGCCCTTATGGCGGTTGAGCCTTTTTTGATTTTTCATAAGGATAGGGTATCATTACGTACTAATCCTTCCTTTATGCCTAAGGTGGTTTCTAGTGTGGCTTTAAACCAAACTATTCATTTGCCTACTTTTTATGCAGATCCCCAAAACAAAGGGGAAAAGATTTTGCACACTTTAGACGCACACAGGCAATTGCGTTATTATTTAAGCAGGACTAAGGATTTTAGGCAGTCTCAGCAGTTGTTTGTTTCTTTTGCTTTGAGTTCGCAGGGCAAGCCTGTGTCAAAACAAACTATTTCTAGGTGGATTGGGTTTTGCATTGCATTTTGTTATTCCCATCATGGCAAAGAGATTCCAGCTGGGATTAGGCCTCATTCCACTAGGGCTACTGCCACTTCTACAGCATTTCTAAGGGGGGTGGCAACTAAGGATATTTTGGAGGCAGCTACTTGGAGTTCAGTGCATACTTTCTCTAAGCATTACCACCTTCCTCTCTACTCTAAGTCTAGGGCTGGTTTTGCAACAGCTATTTTGCAAGGCATGTTATCAGCTCCTGCTTCCTTATGATTTGCCAGCCTCCCTTACCTCTGCTTTGGGATTCTACCCAATAGTTAGGACTGCAGCAATGTGGAATGAAGAACATAGAACAGTTTTGTACCTACCATAAATGTAGATGTTCGAGGATCCACATTGCTGCAGTCCAATTTACCCTCCCTCCTTCCCCTCTGTGTTTAGGGGTGGTGGTGTTGGTGAGGTTATATTCTGGTACCTTTGTAGATATTGTCTATACTTTTGGTGCAGGTATGTTTTGTGTTTTTGGGTTGTGGCCTTGTCTTTTTAGGGTCTTCTGACATCTGGGGCAAGAAAAGACTGAGGATATGGCGTCGGTCATGCGCATTAGTACCCTGACGTACTGACGTCAGTCTAATGCGCCATGACCGACGTCAGCCATATACTTTGGTATTCGGGCCGACTGGACAGCGGACTACCCAATAGTTAGGACTGCAGCAATGTGGATCCTCGAACATCTACATTTATGGTAGGTACAAAACTGTACTTTATGCATATTAACCCACTAAAGAAACCCGTCTCTCCCCCTTGGGATCTCAGTTTTGTGCTGAAAAAGCTTACATTGCCTCCCCTTTAACCAGCATTCTTCTGTCACTTCAAAATTCTGCACTTAGAAAAGTATTCTACTCTCGGCTCTCACCTATGCTCGGAGAGTTTTGAGTTGCAAACTCTCATGGCCATTCCACCTTTTCTTATTTTCCACAAGGACAGGATGACTGTCATGGTTAATGTATCTTTCATGCCAAAGGTAGTGAATAAGCTGTCCTTCAATCAAGCTATTCATTTACTCACTTTCTTTCCCAATACTCAAAAAAGCGGGAGTGAATCCTACATTCTGTAGACATTTGCATACATTTTGTTTCTGGACAAAACTAAATCCTTCAGGTTGCTTAACCTACTGTTTGTATATTTTTTGAGCCCTAAGTTGGGCCAGCTGGTCTCCAAACAAACTGTTGCAACTTGAATATCTAAAGTCATCTCCTTCTGCTGTTCGCACTGTGGTAAGCCCTTGCCTTCCTGCCCAAAAGCTTATTTGACTCAGGTCTATCTTGGAAGCTGCTACTTCGTCTTTTGTACATACCTTAACCAAACGCTACAAAATTGATGCTTTCTCCAGGTACAGGGCTAAATTTGCTAGATCTTTCTTGTGTGGACTGCTAGACAGCTCATCTACACTTTAGCCAACCACCATTCTCTCTACCTTCTGATCTGGGAATCACCAATATGTCAGGAATACCGCAACTGTAATTTCAGTCAGGACACTGTACTGTTGTGTACGAACTTGCTGTAACAATTGATGCCTGAATGATCACTGTTGCAGTATTCCTTCTCACCCTCCTTTCCCTCTTCTCTTGCTTATGTCAACCTTTTTCTTCTCTCCCTCTGCTTTAACCTCTACTCTGCTGCATGAAAACGGGGGAGTTTCGAACTACACCCTTCCTAGCTGACCGACCTCCCTCTCAAAGTAGGCTTTAGATAGTTTGAGGTACATGCTCACATGTCCGTCTGTACCTGTATGCGTAACAGTTAAGGTCATGTGTCAGACATACTACCTTGGGAACGTAATGCTTTGGTACCTCAGCCACATGTCAGCAGTGACGAGTCGTAAAGCTTTGGTACCTCAGCCACATATCAGCAGTGACGTCTTATGTCAGGGATACTGTAACAGTGATCAGTAGGACATCAATTATTACAGTAAGGTGTTGCACAACTGTACTTTCTGTATTCTGTCATACTCCTTATACTGTATCAGTTGATAAGAATCCACTGTATACTTTTTTCATTGTTTTAAGCAAGGAATTAAAAAAAATGTACAGCACTATTGATACCTAAATTTAAGGCAACACAATATTCGGTTAAAGCCCAGTAACTTCCATGTTTACTTTCAGAGCTTGCAGACTTGAATATTGAGTAAGTTAACTTCTGAATCATGAAATTCCATACAGATCCTTTTGTTTACTTTGCTAATCAGAAAAAGTCTGTGTATCTGTGCCTTTATTTATTTCACCATACAGCAGATATACTCTGTGGCAGTCTAACCACACAGTCAGTTTTTAGATAAGTAAGTCATTACATGTCATTGCTAAACACAACATACAGTAAATTCATACTTTTCTGTCATGAATAGTTTAGTCTGTTCTTTCTTTTCATCTTCAGCTTCTACAGAACTTGAGGTATCAACCATTGGGGGAGAGAGAAACCTTTCTATTTTCTCAGTATTATTATGAGACACTTGAAGCAATTGTAATTTAACTGTCTATGGCCGCTTCACACTTGTAGACACCTACATATATACCCTTTTTGGTAAGAAGAAGAACACTTTCAGAATCATATGGAAAGTCAGTTTATGCTTGTTTTTCCTTATTCTGCATTCCTTAACTGCTTCTTTAATTTGAAATCTTTGCTACAACTTGACTTCAGAAGAATCACAATCTGTAAAACATGTCCTTCCTTCCACAATGTATGGTTTCTAGCTGCTGTAATTGCTAAGAAATGTGTTCCATTTCATTTCACAGCACAGACTTTACTAATATTATTCTTGGTATATTGTGTTTTCATTCAACTAAAGTTAACAACAAGCAGTAAGCAATCAGTTCCCAGTAACTTCTTCGTAAGCCCAGTCCAGAGTGTTGTCTTTAAGAAAATCCATACAGTACACTCCTTCCTCACCTGCAGGCACTCCTACCATCCTCAGATTTTCCCTCCTTGTCTTTCCTCCAATGACTGACCACTGCTGATCAGTGTAAACAAACTGCCATTAGGTCTTGAATACTTTGTCTCATACTTCGTGTTTCTCATTCTGTCAGCAACAGTGTCACATCATTCATGTAAAAAATCGGAGACTGCAATTTCGTAGACTTCTAGATGTACTTAGTGTTTCACTGTTTCCGTCATCACATTTGGGTTATCTGCTTGTAGTAGCCCTCAGTCGGCCTGATTATCAAAGTCTTGGGTCTTGCTTCTGTTGCTTTCTCATCTTCCATGACATCAGGTAGTCAGGGGTATAAAGCATGCAGCTGACTGCATTACATCAGTCTTTCTTGATGTGCGGTGCCCAAAGCAGAAGCAGTTCGCAAGTGCCGGTCGTCCGACTCCTGAAATTTTCATTTTCGAGTTTCAGAACCGAAGTCTTCAACTAAAGCTAAGTATCCCGTTGGGGAAGCTTTTTCTTGTTCTAAACCGATGTCAGTAAAAGTCAATAATTGTATTTCTTGTGGAAAGCAAATAGCTCATAAAGATTTTCATTCATACTGTATTCCTTGCCTAGGCCTTGACCATGACGTACCTCCCTGTCGGTTTTGTGCCTTATTTAAACAACGAACTATTCGTCGTCTGTATATTTACGCTTCTAAATATTTTGGTACTTGGTTCAATTACCCAGATATGGCTTTGGTAAGCCACCCGACATTCCAAAAAAATGCAAAGATAAAGACAGAGACAGGCCGCCTAGGTCCAACGCTGCCGATGACGCTTCTCCTAAGCTAGTTGCCAGTTTGCTGGTACTCAGTGAGGTGCTTTCGCAGCCCCTGATACCTGCTAATTCAGATTCGCAGGCCTCTACTGAGACCCATTCGGAGTCCGGTATGCCGCAAGATGCTTCAGCTGTGGAACCTGCGGATATCTCTACCTTGGATGAGTCAGGAGCAGCTGTGCAGGCACTGGCTTCTGGGGGTGTATTCAGGCCTACTGACTTGCATATTAAACCAACGCCATCTTCTTCAAGGCCTAAAACTCTATCCATGCCTAGAAAACAGACGCCCAGACCGCATGGTCAGGCAGGCCTCTATGCCTAAAAAACAAATGATAAGAATGGCTGAACACCTTATTACTTTAATCAGGGGAAGCCAACCTTCCCCCTCTAAGAGACCTAGGACTGAATTTGCTTATGATTCTTCTGATCAGGATTCTGAAATTTCTGTTTCCTCTGATGACCAGGATTTACCCACATCTACCTACGAGGATTCTGATGCAGAGGACTCTATTCCCTCTGTTTCCCCTCCAGAGGATTTCTCTTTTGGTGAAACCTTGCATATTCTTAGGGAGCATTTTCGCCTGGAAAGCCAGGATTACTCTGATTCTAAAAAGATGCTTAGGGATTTCTTACTCCTGCTCCAACACAGGCCTTTAGCTATCCCCCCTGGACATTGTTGATGATGCCTTTTCGGAATCTAACTTGGTCCCTGACTCCTCACCTCCTGCTCCCAGAAAACCAGGTAGATATTACAGGGATGTCCTTCATGGATGCATCTGCAGTCATAACAACTGGGTTGTCCTGTCGTCAGGCAGCCCTTCAGTCGGCCGGATTCCAAAGTCCGGGTCCGGCTTCGGCTGATGTCACACTTCACCCGACGTCATCTCTGTTGGTCTTCGGGTATAAAGGCATCAGCCGACGCCATTTTCCTCAGTCTTTCTTGCCGCGTGGCGCCCGAAGCAGAAGCTGTTCACAAGTGCCGGTCGGTCGGATCCAGAGATTACTTCTACCGAATACTACTTGAAGACTTCTAAAGCTAAGTACCCGTTGGGGACTCTTTCTTGCCTCAGCCGATGTCAGAAAAAGTTAATAATTGTTTAACCTGTGGGAAACAAATACCTCATAAAGATTTCCACTCTTACTGTCTGCCTTGTTTAGGCCCAGCCCACGATGTAGCAGCCTGTTCGGCCTGTGCTTCTTTCAACCGACGAACGCTTAGGCGTCGGTCGGAGTTTGCTGAACAGTTTTTCGGTTCTGATTTTGCGTACATTATGCCGTCGGATCCTCCGACTACCCAATCTGCCAAAAAAACGCAAAGATAAAGACCGACACTCGTGGTCCGCGGTTTCGGCTGAAACCATGGTTAAGCAAACCGCGAGTGTCTCGGTTTCGGCCGAAACCGAAAACTGATCAAAGTACAGCTGAATCTATCTCTACAACTGAGGCCCCTGCTACCATTCTTGAATCGGCCTCAGAAATTATACCCACTACGGTGGTTGCCACTGACTTATCAGACACCATTCCCTTGGATGTCTCTACCCCAGCACGTGGTGCTGCTAGGCCTCCAGCAGCCATGTCCATTAAGGCCTTCGCCAGGGCTAAAGCAGCCAAGACTACTAAATCAGTGCCTGTTAAACCCCCTTCAACCAGGCCCTCCTCTAGTTCTCAAATGCTTACTCTGGCAGAAGATTTAATTTCATTAATTAGAGGATCTCAATCTCACCCAGACAGGGCCTCTCAGCCCCCAGAGAAGAGACCTAGGGCAGAGCCCCCTGAGCCAGTGTCATCTGATGATTCAGCCGATGAATCAGACATAACTGATCAGCCAGAGGCTCCTTTCTCTAATTTTGAAGACTCTGATGCTGAAGAATCCATTCCAGCTGCTTCCCCACCAGAAGAATTTTCCTTTGGGGAAACCTTACATGCCATGCGAGAGCAGTTCCAATGGCAGCAACAGGATTTTTCAGACTCCAGAAAAAGACTTAGGACTTTTCTGCACCTTCCACAACACAGGCCCTTAGCTATACCTCCTGTTCTCTCTGTGGTGGATGATGCTTTCAATGATGTCTGCTCCGCTCCAGATTCTTTACCTCCAGCCCCTGCCAAACCAGACAGATTTTACAGGGTGCCAGACACTCATCACCACCTTTACAAGGCCCCTCTTGCAGACCCTGAAACTATATCCCAGGGTCCCAAGGCAGTAGCCGCGACCATAGCTAAAAACCCTATTCCTTCTGAAAGGGAAGCAAGGTCTACACTTCAGCTACTCTCTCAGCTAGAGCTTTAAACTGTCAGTTTCACATGATACAATACCAAGAGTTTATGCTTGATCAGTTAACTAAAAAGCTAACCACTGATGAATCTCTTGATAAGAAATATGTATTAGAAATGGTAAATAACATACAACAGGTTAGTAACCATTCCTTAAAATGTGGCTATGATGCACTGGAGGCTTCATTTAGATCAGCCATGACTGGCACAGTGATAAGAAGGCATGCATGGCTAAAGGAGCAAGCTTTACCGGATCATGTTAAAGCAAAGTTACTAGATGCTCCTATGGATAAGACAAGTTTGTTTGGTACACCTGCCCAGCAGGTTATGAAGAAAATGGAAGAAAAGGCAAAATCCGTTCAAACGGTTAAAGATTTCTTGCAGGTTCAACCCCAAGGTTTAGCAGGAACTGGCCTGCCAAAAATTGGTCCTTTCCTGACTCCACAAGATCTCAAAGGGGCAGAAACAGTCGTTCCAGAGGCAGAAACCAATCCAGAGGAGGTGCCTACAGAGGACGACAGTGGCAAGGTAACAACAGAGGCACAGACACAACCACTGCCACTACATCAACACAACCACAGTGACTTAATCCTAAATCCGCCTACCAGGGAACAAATAGCAGCTCCTCTAGGCGGAAAGTTAACCTTATTTTCAAAAAACTGGCACTATATAACAAAAGACAAGTGGATTTTACAAACCATAGATCAAGGGTACCGGTTCCACTTCCACACTTTACCAATCAAAAGAGGAATGCCAAATCTACCTCCAAATCAAAAAACAGAGGCTCTACAACAGATAATGCAGTTAGCAAACATGAAAGCTGTGGAAAAAGTGCCAACTGCAGAGCAAGGAAAGGGGTTCTACTCAAGACTATTCCTAGTTCCAAGAAAGGAAAAAAGTTGGAGACCAATTCTCGACCTGTCCGCCTTAAATACATACATCATTGTCCCAAAATTCAAAATGCTGACCCTACAGCAACTTCTTCCCATGCTGGGCAAGGAGTGTTGGCTGGTAACTCTAGATCTCAAGGAGGCATACCTGCACGTCCCCATTCGACCAATCTGCAGAAGATACCTCAGATTTCTTGCAGGATCAGAGCACTATCAATTCTCAGCATTGCCCTTTGGCTTATCTACTGCGCCCAGAGTATTCACAAAATGCCTGGCATCAGTAATTGCCCATTGCAGACTACAGGGAATACAAATTTACCCATACCTGGACGACTGACTGCTACAAGGGGACAACAAAAGCAAGCTGACAACAGATTTACAAAGGGTCATCTACTTGCTGCAAGCACTGGGATACACAGTCAATCTACAAAAGTCAAGGCTGATACCATCCCAAACAAGGACATTCTTGGGCGCGGAATTGGACACAGTAAAACAAATGGCATTCCTAACTGCAGAAAAACAAAAAGAACTCCCTCTTTACTTCTTGGCACTAACAAAGCTGAACAAGTTAACAGCAAGAAAAGTACTGCAGGCCTTGGGCTTCATGGCATCATGCATAATCCTGGTCCCACTTGCCAGACTACATATGAGAAAACTACAGTGGTACCTAAAGAATTTATGGTCCCAACACAGTCACAGCCTAGAAACAGAAATCCCACTAATTCCATGCTTAAAACAGGAGTTCCTATGGTGGGCTCAGGCATGCCAGACAAACCCAGACCTACCCTTTCGCAGATGTCAAGCAAGCCAGACCATCACAACAGACGCTTCAGACCTAGGATGGGGGCCCACATGCTGGACAAATGCGTGCAAGGATTGTGGACACAGGATCAACTTCACCTGCACATCAACCTAAAAGAAATGCTGGCAGTAAAACTGGCAATCCAAAGGTTCAGACCATTTCTCAAAGAGGGCCAGTTGATGATAAGGACAGACAACACCACAGTCATGTGGTACATCAACAAGCAGGAGGCACTCATTCATACCCCTATGCAGAATGACTTTGGAGCTGTGGAACCTGGCACTCAGCTACAACATCCAGTTACAGGCAATGTTTGTACCGGGAAAAGAAAATATTCTAGCAGACATATTAAGCAGAACCACATCGGATGCCCACGAATGGAAACTGCACCCGGACATTTTCAAGACCATCTCAAAGAAATGGGGAATGCCTCAGATAGATCTATTTGCATCACCTCTCAATCACCAGCTCAAAAATTCTGCACAAGGACATTACACCCACTGGCATGGAAAGTGGATTCGCTCTCCTTCAGCTGGAAAGGCCTGACAGCATATGCATTCCCACCTCTTCCCTTGATACACAAAGTATTACTAAAAATCAAGGAAGAACGTCCAAGGATAATCCTGATAGCTCCAAACTGGCCAAGACAACACTGGTACCCACTGCTGAGGAACATGTCTCAGAACAATATGTGGCCAATACCCCTGATGCCTTTGATGCTAACTCAGAACAACTACAGCATCATACATCCAAACCTAAAAACGTTGCAACTGACTGCATGGAACATCACATAGCAACAGCTAACCCAGAACTTTCTCAAAGAGTTAGACATTATTCTTGAAGCACGCAGACCTTCAACAAGAAGGAACTATGCTGGAAAATGGAAAAGGTTTGTCATTTGGAGTACTGAAAGAGGAAAAGATGTGTCAAACATAGATATGCCTAACATTCTAGAGTATCTGGCCGAACTTCTTCATTCAGGCTTGTCCTACTCCTCCATCAAGATACATGCATCAGCTATTTCAGCAGAATACAGCTTTGATCCACCTGTTTGTTCGCACCCTTTGCTCAGGCAGTTCCTCAGAGGAATCAAGAATGTAAAACCTCCAAGGAAACCACCTTTGCCAGCTTGGGACTTAAACTTTGTGCTAGAAAAGTTGACACTATCACCCTTTGAACCAGCAGCAACAGCAGACCTACAACACCTGTCATGGAAAACTGCTTTCCTACTGGCAATTACTTCAGCAAGGAGGGTTTCAGAGCTACAGGCCTTAATGGCAGTGCAACCCTTCCTAATCTTCCACCAAGATAGAGTGTCCATGAGGACTAATCCTACATTTATGCCTAAGGTGGTATCCAGAGTGTCTTTAAACCAGGCAATCCACCTACCTACCTTCTTTCCCAACCCACAAAACAGAGGGGAAAGAATACTGCATACCTTGGATGTACATAGACAGCTACGCTACTACTTGGACAGAACAAAAAAATAGCAGAAAGACTGACCAACTTTTTGTAGCCTATGCAACAGGAAGGGAAGGAAAAGCTATTTCCAAACAGACAATCTCCAAATGGATAGGAAATTGCATACGATTCTGTTACTCCTTCCATGGAAAACCAATTCCACAGAACATAAGACCTCATTCTACAAGGGCAACAGCCACTACCACAGCCTTCTTACGAGGAGTGGCAACCAAAGACATTATTGAGGCGGCTACTTGGACCTCCGTGCATACATTTGCCAAGCATTATAACTTACCTCTATATTCCAGATCCCGAGCAGGGTTTGCCACTGCTGTACTGCAAGGGATCCTAAACACACCATAATCTAGTTTTATCCTCCTCCCTAGTTGGCTATGGTATTCTACCCAGTTGTTATGACTGCAGATGCATCCATGAAGGACATAGTACAGTTTTGTACCTACCATAAATGTAGATGTCCGAACTGGATAGCATCTGCAGTCAGGATTACCCTCCTTCCCTCTGTGGTACTCCTAGGGTATTTTACCCTCCTAATAGCTAGCTGGTGGGGGGGAGTCTTTTATGGTGTATTTGTTTGTATATATGTACATACATGCTTATTTTTGTGTTTACCTCTATCTTTTTGGAAACATTGGCATCTACCCAAATTTTAGCCTCCAAGAGGGCTACTGGCATCTGGGGCAAGAAACACTGAGGAAAATGGCGTCGGCTGATGCCTTTATACCCGAAGACCAACAGAGATGACGTCGGGTGAAGTGCGACATCAGCCGAAGCCGGACCCGGACTTTGGAATCCGGCCGACTGAAGGGCTGCCTGATGACAGGACAACCCAGTTGTTATGACTGCAGATGCTATCCAGTTCGGACATCTACATTTATGGTAGGTACAAAACTGTACTTTCCTGATTCTCACAAGTTCCTCTTTAAAAATCCTACTGCGGATCCTGAGACCATTTCACAGGGACCTAAGGGCATTAAGGCTACTACTGCCAAAAATCCTACCCCCTCTGATAGAGGTTCCAGGGTGCTGGATAGATGGGGTAAGAAGGTTATACACTTCTGCAACCTTGGCCATTTGGGCCTTAAACTGCCAGTTTCATATGTTAAAGTATCAGCAGCATATTATTGGATTGCTTAAACAGAAAATGATGTTGATTCCTGACTGTGCTGAAAATAAGGATTTACAGGATTTAATGCGTTCTGCTGAACAAGTTGGAAAACCTACTTTGCAATGTGGTTTTGATTCACTAGAGGCATCTTGCAGGGCTGCTGTCACTGGGTCTGTACTTAGAAGGCATGCTTGGCTCAAGGAGCAACCTTTGCCAGATCATGTTAAAGCTAAAGTATTGGATGTCATTCTGGAGGCAAGGAGGCCTAGTACTAGAAAATCTTATGCTGAAAAATGGAAGAGATTCTGTTCCTGGAACCAAACTCAGGGGATGGGCACAGCAGTGCCCAATTTACCTCAGATTCTTCAATACTTAACTGAGATGCTTCACAAGGGCCTTTCCTTTTCCTCCATCAAAATTCATGCCTCAGCCATTTCAGCTCATTGCAACACAGAACCACCCCTCTTCTCTCATCCACTGCTCAAGCAGTTCCTCAGAGGGGCCAAAAACTTAAGACCACCCAGGGGAGCCCCAACTGCAGCCTGGGATCTTAACTTTGGATTGGCAAAACTCACTACCTCCTTTTGAGCCAGCTGCAAGTGCAGAGTTGAAATTCCTTTCTTGGAAAACAGCCCTCCTTTTAGTCATCTCTTCAGCAAGATGGGTGCCTGAATTACCGGCCCTTATGGCAGTGGAGCCTTTCATCATCTTTCATGCGGACAGGGTGTCCCTCAGGACCAATCCCTCCTTCATGCCCAAGGTAGTATCTAGTGTGGCTCTTAATCAGTCCATTAATTTGCCGACATTCTTTTCTAATCCACAGAACAAAGGGGAATGTATACTGCACTCCTTAGATGTGCACAGACAACTTAGATTTTACTTGGGACAGGACTAAACCTCTCAGGAAATCTGGACAGCTGCTCTTGGCATTTGCTGTAGGGGCAAAGGGGGAAGGCCATTTCAAAGCAAACCATTTCTAAATGGATAGGTCATTGCATTCATTTCTGCTAAAAGCACTATGGAAAACCTATCCCACAGGGGATAAGACCACATTCAACCAGGGCTGCATCTACCTCTACAGCCTTTCTCAGAGGTGTCCCTACCAGGGACATCCTAGAACTGCTGTCTGGAGTTCTGTACATACTTTCACCAAGCATTACCATTTGACAATTTTCTTTAAAACAGCCAGGCTGTTCCTGATGTTTTTGTGCAGAATTTTGTGGGTCCTGGCCAGAAAGTGACATTTCAGTCATGTAAAAAAAAAAGCTAAAGGATGCCATCTGATGAGTAGCCTAGAGGCTTCTCAGTTCTGCCTTTTTCGCTACAAAGCATGTGGATGTCCTCTGCATGCTTTTTATCTGCCAGGAGGCTTTATAAATGGCATAGAGAGTCAGTAATTGTGGTCAAAACTCCATGAGGACTATATTGAAACTGAATTATCTACAACTTCTCGGTAACACAGTACATAATAATTTCTGAGGCTTGCTCACTAGCATTTAATTGTATATGCTCTGTGTCTAACATCCCTTTATTTTGTAAAATGTTAATACTGATCATTGTAAATTAGCCCTAACACTATACTAAAATCAAACTTTTTTATGCATTAGAAACATTTTCCATAAATGGAGCTTTTCAGTCCTTGGAATTATGATTAACTGTGGAGTACTCCATTTTTATCTGCCTAGGTTCTTCAGCTGTCCATCATTTCTAGAGAATTTTATAAGAGTACTTACATGTGTAGTCATGTTTTTGAGGTAGTTCTTGTTTCACAACAGTTTCATTTGGAGATTTTTTTTTGGAGTCCTGCCACAAGTCTTAATCATTACCATTTTCGCAGTCTGTTTTCTGATGAAAAGTTGTCTTTTTTATAGATTTCTGTGATTTTTTTTTTCTTTATGGCTTAGCCATCTTTCCTACAAACTGCAATGGATCTTGATTCATCTCCTTTACTAGCATTGAAACTGTGTTACTGCAGCCACATCTGCTTGTGTAGATGGATAAAGCCATGACTGTGATCCATTTGAACTAGGTTTGATTAGAAGTTTGGGCAGCTGTTGAAGCTGACATGGACTAGATGAGTATGAGGTGGAGATCCAGGTTGCATCTTTCCCATGATCCCCTTGAAAGAGGGGGTTGAGGCAGCAGGCAACCCTGGGCTTGTGTTCAGCTATCCAAGCTACAGTCATGAGGTAGCCTTCCATGCAAGTGTATGAGGCACATTGAAGCAAGTTGCATATCCTCTACCTAGAATCATAGGAGGTTACTAGGCTAAGGACTCTAGGGTCCTTTCAAACCTAGCCAAGTTTTACCCTTATTTCCACAATCAGCACCTATCGCCCATGTCCAAGAAGGACACAGGTGGAACCCCAGAGTTGGATTTATGAGTGTCCTTCTATTCCCATGTTGCAGTATTTATACTGTGGGATTTCCAGCCTCCAGGCGACCCGACATCGGCTCCTATACAAAAGCTTAAGCTTGGCTGCCGTAGGTGTGTGGGACGTCACACGTAAGGCCATAGACCATGGAGTATAAATGTGACGTTGGCTTGCACAGACCCCAGAAGCCTTCAGCCACAGACGACGATTCCTTCGACTGCTTCACTCCTACATCCGAAGACTTCTAAAAGATAAGGACGCCGTTGGGGTTTGCCTTTTCATACTTAAGCTTTAACTTGGTTGCTGTAGTTGTTTTCTCTAGCCAATATTAAAGAAAAAGAGTAAATGTAGTTGCGGGCATCAGATTCCGCACCAAGACTCCCACGACCGCTGTCTCTTTTGCGTAGGTAAAGAGCATGACCATAACGCCTGCTCTATTTGCCAATCTTTCGTACCCAAGACCGTATGCAGCTGGCTGTCTGGCCACGCTAAATCTTTTTCTAGAGAACCAAAGGCTTAAACTTCTCATGCTTAGGGTGGATCCCGAGTTGGCCGCCTTAGCCAAACAACCTCGGAAGAAGGCCACGGTTTGCAGGCCTTCTCCAGATGCCGCTCCGCATTTGGATGTTCTGCCGACTACCGTTCTAGGGGCCGAGGGACACCCGGTTAATCTGTCAGTTCCAACGGCTCCTCTGGAAGAGGCCATGTCATTACCCGCAGAAAGCATGTCAGCAGAGTTGATTCAGAGATCGGACATAACCGACGTCAAGGGGGAACCATCGCTTGACTGGCCAACTGAGGCTTCTCCTACTCCAGCACAGGCCTCTGTTTCCCTTCCTACCTGGATGCACACTCCTACTAAAAGGAAGCAGAAAACAAAATACTTGAGCCCGACGCCTCAAGCACCCCCAGACTGAGAATTCTTCACTGCTTCTTTGATGCAGACCTTTGTGGCACTTGCCTACAGGCCCGACTCCCACTAGCATCCCTGTGCTGAGTCCTAGGCCGGCCTCTGCCTCCTCCCTGCCTTTAACTTGTACTCAGCAAGCAGTTACTCAGGAAGACCCAGACCAGTCTTACTCCTCCTCTGAGGAATCTGTCTCCTATGTCTCTCAGATTGCCTCTCCCATAGACTATTACTCAACTGAAGAGAATTCCATTGAAGGGGACTCCCCAACTGAGGACTTGCCATTTGGGGAGACTATTTCAAAAATGAGAGAGCATTTCAAGTGGGATACTTCTTTAGTCTCTGAAACCCAGAATAGATACTTTGAGCTTCTACAGCTTGACTCCCCTTCACCATCAGTCATCCCTCCAGTACCCCAAGCTTTCTTGGATGCCGTCACTTCTGTTTCCAAGAACCCAGACTTTCAACCTCCTGCCCCTGAGGCTGGATAGGTTTCACAAAGTCCCTGATGACTACAAGTTCCTAATAAAACCACCCTTGGTCAACCCAGCAGTTATTGCAGTATCCCTAGACAGACAGTCTAGGCAATTGCCTTCTGCTTCCCTACTACCATCCGATAAAGATAGCAAACCCATGGACAGAATGGGAAAAAAGGTATACACCTCCTCTACCCTAGCTTTCAGGGCTATAAACTACCAAACTGACATGGTGAAGTGTCCCCTGGACCTGGTTTCTCAGGCCACCACCTTGTTGGGTGCCACCCCTGACTGTCCAGCCAGATCTGACATTTCCTCAAAATTGTCCCTGGTCACCCAAGTAGCCAGACACTCTATCCGCTGAAGTTATGATGCAGAAGAAGCAGCTGCCAGATCTGCTGCCACTGCATCAACCTTGCACAGATACTCCTGGCTCAGACTACAACCTCTGCCAGATGACTTTAAAGCCAAGATCATGGATGCCCCTCTGGATAACTACCTTCTATTTGGCAAAAATGCTGCAGAACTTTTTAAAAACTTGCAAGAAAAAAAGCAAGGAACTGCAGGACATTAAGCACTTGCTGATGTCCCCAGTGCCTAGATACTACAGGAACTGCCCAGCCAAAACATCCTTTGTCAGAACTTCCCTTCTACTGCCAGACCATGTAGGGGATCTTGGAGACACCCTTATCCCAGACCCCCTCAACCACTACCCCCCATCAAACAGCCCTTTCTGGATAGAGGGGGTCCCTCCTCCGTGTGACTGCCTTTCCCAAGTGCCCCTGTCCACCTGCCTTACTCAATGCCTACCCTTTTGGAAAACAGTCACTACAGATCTGTGGGTTCTCTCCATCATCCAAAAAGGATACTTTCTTTCCTAGAAAGAAAAACCTACACCAAGGATTCCTTTCCCTCCCAAAAATCAACTCCCTCTACTTCCTCCCATCCTGCAGGAACTAGTCTCCCAAGGAACCATAGAGCCAGTTCCCTCAGGACAGGCGGGACTAGGCTTCTTCTCTCGCCTTTTCTTAATCCCAAAACAGGATGGTCCCTGGAGACCAATCCTGGACTTCTCATACCTAAACCTGTTTTTACAGGTCCCCTCCTTCAAGATGCTCTCCCTTCAAACTCTTTTACCCCTCATCCCATCTCAAGCCTTCATGATCACTCTAGACCTAAAAGATGCTTACCTGCACATCCCAGTCCGACCATCCCACAGGAGGTTCCTACGCTTCTGTGGGCCCTCTTCTAATTTTCAATTTACTGCATTGCCTTTTGGCTTGTCTACGGCACCCAGAGTTTTTACCAAGTGCTTAGCCCCAGTCATCGCCCATTGCAGAACCAAGGGAATACAAATCTACCCTTACTTGGACGACATTCTCATTTTGGCAGAATCAGAGTCCACCCTTGTAGAAAATCTCAAATTCACCATGTCTCTTCTAAACAACCTGGGTTTCACCCTCGACCTCCAAAAATCCTCTCTCCTCCCACAACAGGACAAGGTTTTCCTAGGGTGCAGAATCAAAACAGATCTCATGAGATCCTTCTTACCACCAGACAAGGTTCATTCCCTTTCTTCCCATTTTCTAAGTCTACTGACAGAATCACACCTAACTGCAAGACAGTTTCTACAAACTGTAGGTCTCATGGCTGCCAACTTCCCCATGCTCCCACTAGCAAGGATGCACATGAAGAAATTCCAGTGGTACTTAAAGAATGTTTGGTCACAGAGCCAACAACCTCTAGACAAACTCACCCCCCTTCTGTCCTGTCTAAAATTAGAGTTGAAGTGGTGGATTCAGCAGGTTTCCAACAATCAGGGAATTCCTCTGCAGCTCCCTCCCACTTCTCAGCCTATGCACACAAGTGCATCAGACCTAGGCTGGGGAGCAACCCTGCAGGACTACAGGGCACAACAGTGCTGGTCCCCTGCCAAAACAGCACATAAATGTCAGGGAAATAACAGCTGTCCTACTAGCTCTAAAAGTTTTCCTTCCCATGCTGCAACTGGGGATTCTCCACATTGTCACAAACAACACTACTGTTATGTGGTACCTAAACAAACAGGGAGGGACAAAGGCATACCAGTTATGCCGGATCACCCTGCTAATCTGGGAAATAGCAGCAAAACACAACCTCGTCCTGAAAGCTTCATACATCCCCTCTCAGAAAAACAAGCCGGCGGACTTGCTCAGCAAAACCACCTTTCTGCGACATGAGTGGATGTTGCACAGGGATACCTTCCTACTCATAGTCCACCAGTGGGGCACACCACAAATGGATCTGTTTGCCTCACCCCAGAACAGACAACTGAACAAATTTTGCAGCAGGACTCACTCACCACTAGCCTGGAGAGTGGATGCCTTCAGTTTTTCTTGGCAGGGAATGTACCTATACTCCTTCCCCCTAATTCAGAGAGTCCTTCTGAAAATCAAGAAGGAACAACTGAAAATCTTGCTGGTGACTCCCTATTGGCCAAGGCAACACTGGATGTTCATCGTGCTATGCTGCTGCAGTCATCACACTAGGGTTATCCTGTCGTCAGGTGGTCCCGCAGTCGGCCTGAATTCCAAAGCCTTGGTCCGGCGTCTGTTGTCGTCGCTTCTTCCCTGACGTCAGTGTGGCAGGGGTATAAAAGAGGCAGCCGACTCCATTTTCCCCAGTCTTTCTTGCCGCGCAGTGCCCGAAGCAGAAGCAGTTCGCAAGTGCCGGTCGGCCAGCTCCTGAGATTTTCAAACAGAATTTCAGCCGAAGTCTTCTATAAAGCTAAGTACCCCGTTGGGGAAACTTTTCTTGCCTCAGACCGATGTCAGACAAAGTTAATAATTGTATTTCTTGTGGGAAGCAAATACTTCATAAGGATTTTCATTCTTATTGTATTCCTTGCCTAGGCCCAGACCACGACGTTTCTGGTTGTCGGTTTTGCGCTAGGTTCAATAAACGCACTATTAAACGTCTGGCTGATACCGCCCGACATTATTTTGGCAGAAAATTCAACTACATTATGTCGTCGGAACCTCCGAATACCGCTATGTTTAAAAAACGCAAGGACAAAGACCAGCAGCCTAGACCTAGACCAGATACCGAGGTCTCGTTTAGGCCTGCCGCCGGATCTTTGGTATTCAGTGAGGCGCCTACGCAGCCCCTGACTACCGCAGATTTAGAAAATACGACTACCTCTCAGTCAGAATCTACTGGGCCACTGGAGCCAGTTCCTCCTCAACTTGCGGACGCCAGCCCTGGCGGCGATCCGGAGACTATGGACAGGCCTTCGGTTTCAGAAGGCGTCTTTAAACTGACGGCTCTTTCCGTTAAGTCATACGCTAAGCTTCCAAAGGATAAGAAACTGGGTCCACAGACTCCCATACAGGCCCCTATGCCTAAAAAACAGATGCTCAAAATGGCAGAGGACCTGATTACCCTTATCAGAGGTTCCCAGCCCCCTCCTGACAAAAGGCCTAGACTGGAGGAAGATTTACCTCCTCCTGATCAGGAATCCATTTCCTCATCAGACTCTGAGGAACAGGATTACCCCTTCCCTCTCTATGAAGACTCAGATGCTGAGGAGTCTATTCCCTCTGTTTCCCCCCTGAAGACTTCTCTTTTGGGGGAAACCCTGCACACCATGAGAGAGCATTTCCACTGGGAAGGACAAGATTACTCTGACTCCAAGAAAAGACTCCGTGAGTTTCTTCTTTTGCCTCAGCATAGACCCCTAGCCATTCCTCCTGTTTTGGACATTCTGGATGACGTCTACACTGAATCCAGTCTAAATCCAGATTCCTTACCTCCAGCACCACCTAAACCAGACAGATACTATCGAGTCCCTGACTCTCACAAGTTTTTATATAAAAGCCCTGCTGCAGACCCAGAAACCATTTCCCAGGATCCCAAAGGGGTTAAGGCCTCTACTGCTAAGAATCCACTACCTGCGGAAAGAGATTCCAGGGCATTAGAAAGATGGGGGAAAAAGTGTATACTTCTGCCACTTCGGCCATGAGGGCATTAAACTGCCAATTCCACATGATTAAATACCAGCAGTTCTTGCTTACTCAGTTAAAACAGAAAATGATCCCTCAAACAGATCAACTAGATTTCAAAGGGATGCAAGATTTGTTGCATGCAGCAGAACAAGTGGGAAAACATACCTTGCAGTGTGGTTTTGATTCTTTGGAGGCCTCATGTAGAGCAGCAGTCACAGGGTCTGTGTCGTAGACACGCTTGGCTTAAAGAGCAGACCTTACCAGAACATGTCAAAGCAAAGTTACTGGATGCTCCACTGCAAAAGGATGCGTTATTTGGTGTCAAAGCAGAGGAAGTTTTAAAGAAGATGGAAGAAAAGGCAAAATCAATGCAAACAGTTAAAGATTTTTTACAGGTACAACCTCCTCGCTTCAGCAGAAACTGGCCATCAAAAAACTGGTCCTTTCCTGCTTCAGACAGACCCCAAAGGGCAGGTACAGACGCCCTAGGGGCAGAGGCCAGGCACAGGGTACCTTCAGGCCTAGTCAATGGCAAACAACAACTCAAAGAGGGGGAGACGACAGATCTCAACCCTTCAGAAAACAAACTCAATGACTTTCCTCTTCGCCTGCCAAGCAAAATTGCCCAGGCAGCACCTCTAGGAGGAAAACTGGCTCTTTTCCCACAAAATTGGCACATCATAACAAAGGACAAATGGGTTCTGGATATTATTACCCGAGGCTACAGATTTCATTTTCACACTTTACCACGGAAGAGAGGCATGCCAAATCTGCCAAAAAACCAATGGGCAGAGGCACAAAAGCAAATTTCAGCTCTCATGAACATGAAAGCAATTCAAAAGGTACCTGCAAAAGAGCAAGGTCAAGGATTTTACTCAAGACTGTTTCTAGTACCAAGAAAGGACAATGCCTGGAGACCCATCTTAGACCTTTCAATTCTAAACCCATACCTGGACATTCCCAAATTCAAAATGCTCACACTACAGCAGCTTCTTCCCATGCTGGGCAAGGAGTCTTGGCTGGTAACGTTGGACCTCCAAGAGGCATACCTGCATGTCCCTATCAGACAAGATTGCAGAAGATACCTCAGATTTTTGGCAGGCACAACGCATTATCAATTCTCTGCATTGCCCTTTGGCTTATCTACTGCGCCCAGAGTATTCACGAAATGCCTGGCATCAGAAATTGCATACTGCAGACAGCGAGGAATACAAATTTTTCCATATCTGGACGACTGCCTGATCCAAGCGGACAGCAAAGACATCCTATTACAGCATCTGACATTTGTAACAAAGTTGCTAAGTTGCCTAGGGTACACCGTAAACAAAAAGAAGTCAAAACTAATACCCTCACAAGAAATAATTTTCCTGGGTGCCAGCTTGAATACAACAGCCCAGATGGCTTACCTCACGCCAGACAAGCAAAAACAACTGGCTCAGTACTTCAAAAAGATGGCAACTTCTGCCCAGCTCACTGCAAGGAAATTCCTGCAGGCATTGGGGTACATGGCATCCTGCATTCAACTAATTGCATATGCAAGGCTGCATATGAGAAAACTACAATGGTACCTAAAAAGTGTATGGTCCCAACACAGACAAAGCCTCGAAGCAACTATAACTCTCATTCCCTGCCTTCAAAAAGAGTTTCTATGGTGGGCTCAAGCATGCCAAGCAAACAAGGGCCTTCCTTTTGTCTCACCTCCACCAAACCAAACCTTGACAACAGATTCATCAGACTACGCCTGGGGTGCACACATGGCAGGACAATGCATACAGGGCAAATGGTCTGCAAACCAAAGGCAACTACACATCAATCAAAAGGAGATGCTAGCTGTAAAAAATGCACTAACAGCCTTCAAGGACCTTTTGCATCCAGGACAACTTCTAATAAGGATGGACAACACCACAGTTATGTGGTACATAAACAAACAAGGAGGGACGCACTCCTACCCACTATGCAGACAGGCAATGGACTTGTGGAACACAGCATTGACTTACCAAGTACAACTGCAAGCACAATTCCTGCCAGGAAAAGAAAACATTTTGGCAGACAAATTAAGCAGAAGTTTGACAGACCCTCACGAGTGGAGACTACACCCACAAGTATTCTCAATGATAACTCAAAGGTGGGTCCACCAGACACAGATTTGTTTGCCTCAACCAACAATTGCCAGCTACAAAAATTTTGCATAAGGACTTGCCATCCCCTGGCCTGGAAAGTAGATGCCCTATCATTCAGTTGGACAGCATTGTCAGTCTACACCTTCCCACCTCTGCCTCTACTCACCCAGGTATTACTGAAAACCAGATCAGAGAGACCACAGATGATCCTCATTGCCCCGGACTGGCCACGTCAACACTGGTACCCACTACTACGAAACTTGACTCGCAGCCCTCCATGGATCTTGCCTCAATTCCCGCTGCTGTTAACCCAACAAAACTCTCAGATCCTTCACAGTCAGCTAAGGACCTTAAATCTAGCTGCATGGAAAATACCTTAAATTATCAAACAACACTTCTCTCAAAGGACGTCCAGAATGTTATTTTGGAGGCCAAGAGGCCCAGCACCAGAAAAACTTACTCAGACAAATGGAAAAGATTTTGTGTATGGAGCCAGGCCAGAAGCCTAAATCCTGGCATCCCAAATATTCCGCACATACTCCAATATCTAACTGAGATGCTACACAAAGGCCTTTCTTTCTCATCCATAAAGATCCATGCTTCAGCCATTTCAGCTCAATATGATACGGTTCCTCCATTTTCTCTCATCCTTTGCTAAGGCAGTTTCTCAGAGGGGTAAAAAATATAAGACCCCCCAGAAAACCACCTACTCCAACTTGGGATCTAAATTTTGTTCTGGAAAAGTTAACACTTCCTCCTTTCGAACCAGCCTTTTCTGCAGAGCTTCAATACTTGTCATGGATGACAGCCCTGCTGCTGGCTATCACCTCAGCACGCAGAGTCTCAGAACTGCAGGCACTTATGGCAGTGGAACCTTTCATCATTTTCCATCATGACAGAGTATCTTTACGCACCAACCCTACCTTCATGCCAAAGGGTAGTATCCAGTGTGGCTCTCAGTCAGACCATACACTTGCCCACCTTTTATCCAAACCCACAGAACAAAGCAGAAAGACTCCTTCACTCTTTGGGCATTCACAGACAGTTACATTACTATTTGGACAGGACTAAGGCCTTCAGAAAATCTGACCAACTCCTTGTATCCTATGCACCAGGCTCAGAAGGAAAGGCTATTTCAAAACAGACCATCTCCAAGTGGATAGCACATTGCATCCGCGTTTGCTACTCACACCATGGGAAAGCAGTGCCTGCTAGTATTAGGTCTCACTCCACCAGGGCTACAGCAACCTCAGCAGCCTTCCTCCGAGGAGTCCCAACAAAGGACATTCTGGAGGCAGTTACCTGGAGTTCAGTGCACACCTTCACCAAGCATTGCCACCTTCCTCTGTACTCAAAAACCAGAGCTGGGTTTGCCACTGCAGTTTTGCAGGGCATCTTAGCTGCACCTAACCCAGTTTAGCTCCTACCACCCAACCATAGCTTTGGGACTCTACCCAAGTGTGATGACTGCAACAGCATAGCACGATGAACATAGTACAGTTTTGTACCTACCATAAATGTAGATGTTCGAGTGGTTATGCTGCTGCAGTCCATGTTACCCTCCCTCCATCCCCTCTATCTAACTAGGCTTTTGTTATACCTCCATGTACTTCAACCTTTGGGAAGCATGTCTATATGGTGTATTTGCTTACAGCTAGTACCATTGCTTTGCACTAAGGTATGTTTTGCAAGCTTCTTATTTTGCCTTCTTAGTTTGGGGCACCTGACATCTGGGGCAAGAAAAACTGAAGAAAATGGCGTTGGCTGCCTCTTTTATACCCCTGCCACACTGACGTCAGGGAAGAAGCGACGACAACTGATGCCGGACCAAGGCTTTGGAATTCAGGCCGACTGCGGGACCGCCTGACGGCAGGATAACCCTAGTGTGATGACTGCAGCAGCATAACCACTTGAACATCTACATTTATGATAGGTACAAAACTGTACTTTCTTCCTTCTGTTTTCACGAGCCAAGGGCAATCACCACAAGTTACCTCACAAGGTGGACCTACTAACTCAACAACAGGGATCCCTCCTGCACCCACAACTGTCTTTACTGCAACTAACTCTGTGGGTGATCAACTTTTTATTCCTTTTAGACAACACTACTCAGAAGATGTGCTATTGGTCCTGAGGGAGGCCAGAAAACCAACTACTAGAAAGAATTACTTGTCTAAATGACAGAGATTCTTGAAATGGTGTTCTCTGAGAAACAAGGACCCATTTCAGGCAGATCCTCCCCAGTCTTGAACTATACCTGCGGACTCATTAAGGAGAGACTAGCTTACTGTTCTGTCAAAGTTAATCTCTCAGCCATTTCTGCATGCTTGCCATTACAGCCGCCTCTTCTTTCCAGACTGGATGCAAAACTTTTCCTGAGAGGGGTCTTGCACATCAGACCACCAAGAAAGCCCATCCCTCCTACCTGGGACCTTTACTTCATGCTGGAAAAGCTTACCCTACCCCCTTTTGAGCCCAGCAGTACAACATCTCTTCAGATGTGCACATGGAAAACCATCCTATTAGTGGCCATTGCCTCTGCTGGAAGAGTGTCTGAATTGCAGGCACTGATGGCTGGCCCTCCTTACACCACCTTCCACAATGACAGGGTTACCCTACGCACTAACCCGCTCCTGTATGCCCAAAGTAGTTAACGAGCTATCCTTAAACCAGTCTATTCACCCACCCACCTTCTTCCCCTACCCTACTAGCCTCCACGGAGAGGATTCTCCATTCCTTTGATGTACATAGGCAATTGAGATTCTTCTTGGACAAAACCAAGTCTTTCATAAAATCTGACCAATTTCCTTCCGTCCTAGGGCCTTGGGTAAGGCAGTCTCCAAACAAACTATCTCCTCCTGGATCAGAAAATCCATCCTTTTCTGCTAGTGTCATCATCACAAACCATTGCCTCAAGGAGTGCGAGTGCATTCTACCAGAGGCATGGCTACTCTTAAGACCTTCCTGAAAGAACTAGACACAGCTTCCATCATGTAGGTAGCCATCTGGTCCACAGTTCATACCTTCACTAAGCACTACAAGCTGGGCCAGGCCTCTAGAGCCAGGGCAGGATTTGCCAGGGCAATCCTGCAAGGATTCCTAGAATCCTCCACCTTGGCCACCTCCCAACATTCCTCTTAGCTGTGGTACTCTCCCACAGTATGAATACTGCAACATGGGAATAGAAGGACATAGAATAGTTGTGTAAAATCTTACCATAACCATAGATGTCCTTCTTTTCCATATTGCAGTATTCCTTCCCACCCTCCATCTGATGTCCTCCATCTCCTCTGGTGTATCCCTCACTGGTGAGATCAGACCACAAACTAATCTCGCTGGAGGTCCTCATCCCACCCCCACCTGAAATAAAAAAGACCACAGTAAAGAACTTCTCAAAAGCCGACTTCACACTTCTAAAGACTAGTGTGGTCTCCTTTAAGGCCCCCGAGCCGGCGGAAAACAGTACTCAAGCCGCTGAATCACTTACAAATGCCTTCTACCAGCACCTGCAGGACTGCATGGATAAGGCAATCCCAAGCAAAACAAAGACTCTTTGTACCAAAGGCAAGCGTCCAGTCTGGTGGACCCCAGCCATAAACAAACTCTACAACAAAAGGAGGAAGCTACTACAAGATAGAGCAAAATCCTTAAAAGGTAAGACACCCTTGATCACTATAAGTAAAAAACTAAGAGCTCTCATAAAATCATCCAAAGCAAATTTTGAGAGAAAAATAGCTAAAGACTCAAAAGACAATCATAAGGCCTTCTTTAGCTATGTTAGAAACCTGGGAGGAAACTCCCAGATATGCTCAGAGCTAGTTCAAAATGATGTGAAGATTACTGATCCTACAGACATTGCCAACATACTGGCTGACAGGTTCAGTGCAAACTTCTCCCCCCCCAAAAGGAGAGATATCTATACCAAGCGATTGCAGCCCCAAACATCTCCAGCCACCAAGTTAGAACTGCTTTCTCCAAAGCAAAAACACAGCATCCATGGGACCTGATGGTGTCCCCGGCTGTGTGATCCATGAACTCAATGAGGAATTAAACCCACAGCTAGGACAGCTGTTTAATCAAAGTCTTACCTCTGGATACGCACCCAGGAGTGGCGCACTGTAACTGTGGTACCACTTCACAAAGGCGGTGCCTCCACCGACCCTGAAATTACCGGCCCATTAGCTTGACAAGCCTTATCTGCAAAGCCATGGAGAGGATCATAATGGACCTCATAAATAAAGACATAGGAATTTGCAGACTTTGGATCCAACCCAGTTTGGCTTTGTCAAAGGCAGATCATGCCTTTTAAACTTGGTTGACTTTTGAAACAGTCACCAAAGCCATTGATGAGGGAAAGGCAGTCCATACAGCCTACCTCGATCTGGCTAAGGCCTTCGATACAATACCCCACTCGGGTATCATTGAAAACTCATCAGCTTAAATGTCAACCCATACATCACAAGATGGGTTGCAAACTGGCTGAGTGACAGAACCCACAGGGTCAGAGTTGCTGGCGCCATGTCAGACTCAAAGCCTGTCACAAGTGGTGTCCCACAGGGCTCAGTCCTGGGCCCACTCTTGTTTGGCATCTACTTTTCCGAAGTACAAGCAAACACAGGAGGGTTATGGCTGACAAAGTTTGCAGATGACTGCAAACTGGGCGCCATAGTAGAAAACACATCTGACACAGATATCCTTCAGAAGGGTCTCACAGAAACGGATAACTGATGCCAGAGCCACGGCCTAAAGTTAAATGCCAAAAAATGCATAGTCATACCCTTCGGGAAAAACAAGGTTACCCCTAGCTACCAAATAGGTGGCAAGATCAGGGACCTGGGGACCCAGGTTGATAGTAGTCTGTCATTCGACACCCATGTAGCTAAAGTAGTTAGGAAGACCTTCTACATTGCCCACCTTATCATGAAGGGATTCTCATCTAGATCAAGGGAGGTCATAGTCTCCCTTTACTCATCACTCATCAGACCAATGATGGAGTACAATGCCCCATTCGGAATGTATCTGACCCAACACTTGCAGCAGCTGGAGAGGCCACAAAAGTTCCTCACCAAAAGGATAAAGGGTCTCAAAAATCTGTCCTATGCTGCCCGACTGAAAGAACTCCAGCTCTCTTCAGTCGCCACGCTTGCTCAGAGGTGACCTTTGCCTAACATACAAGGCCATGTCAAACCCAGATTTGATGAATATGCTTCACCTCAAAATCTAGATCCATCAGTGCCACAAGGGCGGGAGACTTAAACCTTGACATGGCTATTAATAGGACGTGCTGGAGGGATAGATTCATCACCCAAAGACTCCCTATGCTGTGGAACAAAATCCCGGTACATGTGAGGCAGAGCACCTCGCTGGCCTTGTTCAAGAGAAATCTTGACCAATGGATGGGAGATCGCAGATATACCCCAGGGATTACCTCAGTGTCACTGCTCGACAGAGGCACAGCAAAATAATGGGTATAGTTCCCCATACTAAAGGGGTGGCGTAAGCCACAAAACGATGGGCTAGGCTTGTAAATGCCCTCGGGCAGATAGCCTAGTATGAACCTATGAACCTATCACTATGGGCCACTTTCTACAGCCCTGCAGGGTCATTTGCTTTTGCTTCTCCTTGGCCTTATAGTCTCTTCTCTGGGCTTCAGGTTCTGAGGTCTGTGTGTGCCGACGTCACATTAATACTCCATGGTCTATGGCCTTACATGTGACGTCCCATGCACCTATGGCAGCCAGGCTTAAGATTTTGTATAGGAGCCAACGTCGGGTTGCCTGGGGGCTGGAAATCCCACAGTATGAATACTGCAATGTGGAAGAGATGGACATCTATGGTTATGGTAAGATTTTACACAACTATTCTGTACCCATCCTGTTGTCCAGATCGCGTTTTGAAGAGGGCCAATAAGGTGCTCTGCTTGACATGAAACTGGAGTCTGTTCCAAAAGTGTGATAACCTCTGGGAGACAAATCTGTCCCTCGAACAGGTTCTATTAATGTCACATAACAAGTTAAGACCTTTAGCGTGAGTAACCGGTGTACCGTTTGACTTACAGATGTGCAGCATTTCTAATAAAGCAGGGTCAAAGATTGTCTTATATGCAAGGCAGAGATCACCTCTGAATAGTCTGTATGAAACAGAATAAAGTGACAGTGATTTCAGACAATCCTCTAAGGACAGATGCTGAAGATCTTGAATTTTTCTTGTGAGGAACCTTTGTGGTCTCTCCAATTGTTGCAGGTGCATGAAGAGGTACATACCAAAAGGGACATACCAAAGTGAACGCTGTACTCTATTATTGGCCTGATGAGGGAAGAGTACAGAGAGGTTATAACTTCTTCTTTTCTGGAGGCATTGCCCTTACTTATGAGATGATCAATATAGAATTTTCGCCTTTCTTACCACTGTGGAGATATGGTGATCAAAGGTAAAGTTGCTGTCAACCAGTGTGCCCAGGTCTCTCACCACTAAGTGCGTACGTAAGGTGTTATTGTTGATGTGGTAGTTAGCAGGAACATCGCTCTTGCCGAAAGGGATAATAACACATTGTTTTGCATTGAGTTTAAGGCCATGACTTTGGCACCATTCATTTGTATGTGTAAGACCCTGTTGTTGGAGGTTGACATAGTTTGGAAATTTTCCGACTGCTCCCAGTTTGCAGTCATCAGAAAACTTTGTCAGCCACAGACCTTTAGTTTTAGCTTGTACTTTGGAGAAATATATTCCAAACAGTAGAGGTCATAGGGCTGATCTTGTGTAACACCACTGGTTACAGGTCTGCTGTTCGAAGTGGATTCCCCCATTTTGACTGCATGCCACATGGGTTCTATCAGTGAGCCAGTTAGCGACCCATCTAATGATATAAGGGTTGATACCTAGTTGGGTGAGTTTATCAATGATGCTTGAGTGGGGAATAGTGTCAAAAGCCTTGGCTAAGTCTAGGTAGGCTGTATGCACAGATTTCCCCTCATCAAAGGCCTTGGTGACTGTCTCGAGAAAGTCCACCAGGTTTAACAGGCATGATCTCCCTTTGACAAATCCAGATTGAGTAGGGTCAAGTGTTTGGAAATTACTTATATCTTTGTTGACACAGTCCATGATGATGTGCTCCGTGGCCTTGCAGTTAAGGCTAGTCAGGCTAATAGGTCTGTAGTTCCCAGGGTCAGTGGAAGCACCACCTTTGTGCAAGGGGATAACAGTGGCCTTTTTCCATTCTGCTGGGATGAAGCCGGTGCTTAGACTATGACTGAAAAGAGTACCCAATGGTGTTGCTATTTCTTGTTTAAGCCCATGTAGGACGCATCCTGGGATGTTACTAGGTCCCATAGATGCTGTGTTTTTGACCTTAGAGAGAGCATTCCCAACCTGCTCTTTAGAGATGCAAGGTAGAGGACAGGTTGTAGGGATGTCATGGGGGTACGTGTGGTTAGGATAGGGGATTGAAGATTTAATAGAAACTGTCGGCTAACAGGTTAGCAATGTCCACAGCCTCGGTATATGTGGTGTCTTTAACTACCAGTTCAGCACAAATCTAGGTCCTTTCTTTGAGGTTACGGATATAACTAAAGAACTCCTTATGGTCTTCCATAGTTGAGGAAGCTAATTTGGATTCATAGTTTGCTTTGGAGGACTTCACAAGAAGTCTTATTTGCTTGTTTAAGCTGAGGAGGGTGTGTTTCCAGTTCAGGGCTCGCTTCCTCATTTCCTCCACTTATTGTAAAGCCTGTTAATGACAGTTGTCCACCAGGCAGGTTTGCTCTTCCTTGAGGAGCTTGTTTTGGTCCTGTCAGGTACGGCTGAGTCATTGCAGTAATACGGGTGTTTGTATAAATCATTTATGTAGAACCCTGCATAGCTGCCAGTTCCATCTGAGGGGGGAGGTGCAGTGAAGCTATTTATAATCTACTTTGGAGAAGTTTTGTAGTTTAGCTGCTGCTGGGGGGGGGGGGGGGGGGCAGGTGTGATAGTTACTTCGAATGACTCTGATTTTTGGTCAAATCTCACCAGGGAATACCTCACAATGGGGGTGCTACAGTGGTCCCCCATATTGGTAAGCACCAGATCCAGGATGTTGGCACCCCTTGTAGGGGTGTCAACCAGCTGGTCTAGGGCATTGGAGTTAATGAAGTCAAGGAATCTTTGGGCAAGTGAGTTTGCGCACTAGCAATTTACCCAGTCACTGGATGGGTAGTTAGTCACCCAAAATCATGGTGTTCGGATGTATCTTGATAGACTGAAGTAAATCCAAATAGGCAGAGTGGGTGACCTGATTCATGGAGGGAAGCTTTAATGCCTGACAGTTACAGCCTTATTGCTAGGATGCCCCTGTGGCTGCCTGTAGGTCAGCCACTTCTAGATGGCTGTTGCACTCATATTGGGAATGCCCACTCAGTATGGGGGGGTTGGGGGGATGAATGGGTTTAAGTCCAATCAAGAAAGGCTGGCATGATGGTGAGCTGGCATGGGGCAATAAATAACACACAGAGCTGTGCTGCAATATGCTGTACCTCCAAGATAATACAGTATACTGTTTAAGTGAGCATGCTTACACAGCTGTACTTTCCTCAAACAACACATGAGGAATACTAAGTGACATCTTAAAGACCTGGAAACTAAAGCACAGGCAGTCTAGAACAGTGACTGTAAATGACATGGTACGGTAGTCACAACTCCACATCCTCTCTGTGGATTTCCCCTTCTGTTGTAATAGGCTCTGCGTTACTACTTGGGGAGCTCTCCTAGATTCTTACCATGTGCTGGTAGCCTAAACTCACAAGAAATCCCTTAATTTCAGTTTTATAGAGATATAAACATTGCTAGCTTTGAAAACTTTTCAAATAAGCATACTTCGAGTAATGTTCCAGATCAGGCTATGCAATATTGCATTCATGTGCAATCTGCACAAACCAAATGAAACAAGAGTGTAGCCTCTGTGCACAGAGGCATTGCTCTTCTGGAATTACATGATAGCCCGTTCTCCAAACCTTAAGGCATTCTTTCTTCTAGGTAAGTACATACTTTTGGTAGTCTCCTTCAACAAGACATTGTGTCCATCTTATGCATGACAGACAAGAAGAATGTTTCTTTGGGCTACTAGTCATTCAGGATACCCTTTGAGCAAGGTCTCTTTGTAGTAGCCCACAGTGCTTAGAAAGGTTTAGCTTTCCAGTTCACCAGAGTCATCCTCGAAAGATGGAAACATTTCCTTTCTATGGACTCTGGATCTTCTGCATACCTTTCCTTCTTTTTCCACAATATACAAGTTGTTAGTCAAAGCCAAAATTTCTGATGTAAACAGTGTTTTGACTATGAGATCTATTTTCAGGAGTGTGTTATCATACACTCTAGTTACAAGAGGAGTAATTCTTGCTGAAGGATATGATTATACATTTCTTGACAGTTGGCCTTAGTCCATTGATTTGGCACCAACTATTTGTTTGGGACAGGCCCTCTTGGTGGATCATGGTGTCCTCTGGGGAGTTAGTGATAACATCAAGTTTGCAGTCATCTACAAACGTAGTCAGCCAGGAACCATTAACGATGGCATTGACCTCCAAGAAGTAAATGCCAAAGAGAAGCAGCCCTAGGATTGAACCGTGTGGTACATTGATAGTGGCAGGTCTTTTGGAGCAGGTAAAAACACCCACCTTGGTTTCCTGGGTTCTATAAGTCAGACAAGTTACTGTCCAATGAGGAACATGAGTTTTTACATTTAGCTCTGAAAGTTTATCTATGATACCTGCATGTGGGATTTGCAAGGTCTTGGATATGCATTGTGTACTGATTTGCCATCATCCATTGTTACAGTAACTCTGTCAAATAAGTCTAACAGGTTAGGTAGGCAGGATCTGCCCGTAAAGATCCCCCAGCTGGTTTGGGTTGAGAGTCTGTAGGTTATCTCTGTCCTTATTTATTAATTCCATAATGTTGCTCTCCATAGCCTTTCAGATGATCTAACTATGTATGCTGGTAGATGAGCAATATTCACTGGGTTTGAGTATATGTCATTTACTAGCTGCTCTAAATATTGCTGGGCATTGTTTCTGAAGATTCGCCTGGATGGCTATTTTTAATTCTTATATGGGTTTGGTTGATTTGCTCAGGGTGCAGTTACTTGTTTAGTTTAGCAAGGGAATTTTAATATCTTGAGATTTAAGTCAAGTTTTGCATGCAGTGAGTTTTTTCTTGTATTAAAAAGCCTCTTTATAATTAGGTTCTACACTATGGATTTATTTTTGAATTTGTCATTGTATCATTTGAGTAAGACAAATGCATCTTTGAAGCCATTTACATGTGCATAGAATTTGGCAGTAAAGGATTCTACTTAAGCAGAGAGGTTGTCATGAATGTGACTGATTTGTGGTCTGATTTGACCAGGGAGGAAGTTACAGTTGGTGGGGAGCAAAGCTGCCCCATATTGGTAAGGACCAAATCTGGGATTTTTTTGCCCTTGGTTGAAGTGCGGACTAAATGGACCAGGGAGTTTTTTCTGGGCATACATGTTTGAGGATGCAGATGTCTTCCAGTTTATGGAAGGATATTTGAAATTTCCTAAGAGAACGATGTTTGGTTTAATACATAAGGACTCCATACTCCTTAGGTAGGAGGTGTGGCATGAGGGGGAGACATAAAGGGAGTCATGTGGTTAGCTGTGATACGATAAGGAATTTTGTTAATAGTAAGTTGCACATTGAGGAGTTCCAGGTCATTGTCTTATAGACTGAGTCTGGAGGTAAATTCTTTAAGAATATGTCAACACTGCTGCCTTTACTGCCTTTATCTAATACTGTGAGCCTGAATTCATGCCAGGTATTGAAATCCAGCATGGATGGAGTGCTTTCATTGGTCTTGAACTACTCTCTATGATGCACATGTCCGTTTTTTCCAGAACAGGGAAAATCTCCTAGCATTGAGCAGCAATACCTTAATGTTTGGATTTTGTTTTGTTATGTTGGAAGCTTTGGAAGACCAACATTGCCTAAAAGAAAAGCACTATAGGGATGAGCAAATATTTAGCCAGTGTAAAAAATCCTTAGGGGAGAGGAAAAATGGTTAGAGCCAATATATTACACCCCCTTTGAATGACACCAAGAAGCTAAGCTAATTGTTGAAAGCAATCTTTTGTTCATATTATGGCATCATTCTTGGTGATGGTAGAGTGCTTCTCAAGGCTAGCTTTATGAGATCTCCTTTGTGCTTCTCTTCATATGGCCCAGGGAGGTATGTCTCAAGTAATTTATACCCACGTGTACTGTGACTGTGTCATATGTGTACTTGTGGTGCAAAACTTGAGAGCTTCTGTAATGGGACAGATCCTGATAGGCAGCTGACCATGACCATCTTCTTGCACAGTCTAGTGAGTGGTGCATTAGTGTGTCTCACTATGGAATTACTTATGACTAGGATATTGGGTCGGGTGTGGTGCTTTAGTGTTTCTCACTATGGAATTACCTATGACTAGGATATTGGGTTGGGAGTAGTGCATTAGCGTGTCTCACTATGGAATTACCTATGACTAGGATATTGGGTTTGGAGTGGTGCATTAGCGTGTCTCACTGTGGAATTATCTATGACTAGGATATTGGGTTGGGAGTGGTGCATTAGTGTGTCTCGCTATGGAATTACCTATGACTAGGATATTGGGTTGGGAGTGGTGCATTAGCGTGTCTCACTATGGAATTACCTATGACTAGGATATTGGGTTGGGAGTGGTGCATTAGTGTGTCTCACTATGGAATTACCTATGACTAGGATATTGGGTTGGGAGTGGTGCATTAGTGTGTCTCACTATGGAATTACCTATGACTAGGATATTGGGTTGGGAGTGGTGCATTAGTGCGTCTCACTATGGAATTACCTATGACTAGGATATTGGGTTGTGTGTAGGTTTCTCTTATGGACTTTCGAACTGAGTCATTTTGACTCTTCGATGCATGTTTCATGGAGAGTGCTGCCTGTGTTGTATGTTTGTGAGGCTGCTGAGGGTACTTTTTTTGGATTACTTTTAGGAGGCCTTTTTGGATTAGGCAGGTTATGTTTAAGAGCCTCAATATATGAAAATTTATGTGTTTTGGTCTGAGCTGTTTGTGCTTTTGGTGTGGTGATATGTGGTACGAACAATCTGCTTATTTGCTGTGGCTTTATGTGATAAATAGTAAAGTGTAGGAGCCAAAGTACATATTGCTGCTGGACTTGGGACCTTTCTGTAAAGTGTTACTGTCAGGCCTCCAAACATGTAGTTGCTCCATTCCGACAGTAACCTTCTGCTTAATGGGCATCCCTCTTGTTTGGACATACAGTTATTCCGATCTAATGAGGCCCTTGTATCGAAAAATTGTTAAGCTCAGGAACTGGAAAATAATATGCCCCTAAATGCCCTTGGTGGCTGCAGAGAGCTATCCTTTGTATGCACATGAGGACATCTTAATGGCTTATGAAAAGTATTGCCTGTATAGACATTGGTTGCTGGTATGCTTATTTACTGCAGCCAGGATCTGCTGTTTGATAGTATCCTGATACGATGAGTACCTTACATAGCTGCCCTGTGTGTGACTGTTATGATGGAATTCAATGTCTCTACCTTTGAGCAGACTTATGTCTTTCCTAAAGAACTGCATTATGTTTTTATTGGCTGTGGAGGTTATCTGTGTTTCACCTTGCCATTCTACCATATAATGCTGTGCTACCAGGCACACTAATTCAGTTTAAGTGAGGGTTGTGAGCATTTTGGGTTCACAGACTTGCTATAGCTGTGACTTCTCAAAAGTAATCTGTTGCAGGGAAGAGTTAGGAAGTGTGGGTCTTCATGGATTTAATTGGATTATTTATGTGTGGTTGGAACTAGATCACTGAAAGAAATATTTGTATATCTAATTTTTGTGGGAGTGGAGCTCCCATCTCTTTTTGTTATAGTTAGCACTGATGGTTAGCAAATATAACAGCAGATGTTCTGTAGTCCTAGCTCACCTTCATTCTTACATATGGGATCGGCCTATTTACAAGCTGGAAGTCTTCTAGTTGGCTCGTGGCTAGATAGGTATCCCATGGTGCACCAGTACAATCCCCAGATCTCGTTTGCTGCATCGATGAGTTCGGTTGTGCTTCTCTTTGCCTCTGGCTAAGTGTTGTATTTACTTAAACCTTTTTCCAAAATATTTGGCTCTGTTTAGTTTAAAATAGTAAAAAGCTGTTACTGTTTTATTGTTAGTCAGTTAGCATAGTTGCTGTTAGTTGCTGTTAGTGTAGTTAGCTTTATACTTGCGCCATTTGGTGCAATCGTTGGCCTTTAGCCTTTTTTGACTTAGTGTTGGTATTCTGTGTGCTGGTTTTCATGTATTCATAGACTTAGTAGTGTTTTAATTTGCCATCATCGTTAACAGAACTACGTTCTGTTATTTCCTGTCATAAGTCTGAGTTTTTGCGGATTCTCGCTTGTTTTGCTGATATTACTGTTTGAGCGTGTGATATTCTATCCTTACTGTAACTTTCTAGGTCTGTTTTAGTTAGAAGACCTAGTTTCTTCATTTCCTTTCCTGCCTGGGCTAGGCCCGTTTAAGTTAGAGGACCTAGTCCCCGTGGTGTCTTTCTCTTTCCTGCAGGGCTAGGCCTGTTTAAATTAGAGGACCTAGTCCTTCTCCTCCTCCTCCTCTGTGTGAGTGTGCCCATTCTGTGAGAATGTCCAAAGAGAGTAAGGATCATAAGCCATCTGGCTTTAAAAAATGTATTAAGTGCTCTCAAAAAATGTCCATAACGGATGGTCATGGTTACTGCGTTTACTGTTTGGGGGGCATCCATTTACAGGAGACCTGTTTATTCTGCCATGCTTTTAGTCCTAGGGTGTTGCAAGAGAGGAAAAACAAGCTCATCCTAAAAGGTCTTCTTAAACCTTCTTTTGAGGAAGGTCTGTCTAGCTCTTCATCCTCTTCCAAATCTACTAAGGGAAAGTCTGAATCCTCCAAGAGGCCCTCCCCGGCACCGGCTGGTGTCTTGGAGCCACCTCTTAAAATCACCAAATCAGACAAATCTACTGTCTCTTTGGCTCCACAGACTTCGGTGCCAACTGAGAGCAGTATGGTGATTACAGGGTCTGTTCCAAATATTTCGGAGCCGACCACTGAGACTATTTCATGGAGCCGGTCTATGGATCCTCTACCAGTCTCCACTATATTGAAATCTCTGATACGTCAGAGATCCTGCTCTCCTACTCTGTCAGTCCAGGTCTTCCAGGAGTTTATCAGAAGAAGAAGTGGAGAGGGTAGTGCTGAGACTGTTGGAAGTCATCTGCGTTGCCTAAATTGCTGTTGGCTCTGACCCAGTCAGTTCCGGAGCCACTTGAGTCCGTTCAGCCCTCTGCGATCATTCCTCATCCGAGCCATGCTGGTCTTTCGGAGCCGGAGTGTTTAGTACCACTGGTGGAACCTTCGGTTCCAGCTCCCCCTGTGACTGCTTCTCTGCTCCGACACTTTCGGCGCCGTCCATAGTGTCTAGGGGCCGAAGCTCCCCGGTCGGCCCCGACAGGGATGTTTGGAGCCGAACTTCTTCGGTTCCGAGTCTTCCTCTCGGCGCGTCTGCTAGGGTGAGTTCAGACCCTATTTCTATCATGGAGCCAATGACTCTGGAGCCAATGGCATCCTCAGTCTCCTCGGAGTCTGGGAGGTCTTCGGAGCCAGAGAGGCCAGTGTTCGAGATGATGAGTGTGCTGTCCTGATCGTCAGCTCCTACCAGAGGTACCAACACTCTTCCTCCTAAAGCACCTACTTCTGTCTCCGATCCTACTCCCTCCGTGGACAGCAGACACCCTCAGCCTCAGGAGCCACCAGCCAGTGGCCCCCACTCTTCCGAGACCTCCCCCGAATGTCCTTCTGAGGAGCCCCCGCAGAAAATAACATGTAAGAGGAAGCATGTAGACTTCCAGGATGAGTCTCTGACCTCTGACACTGACCTTGAGGAGTCAGAAGGGTCCCCCAAGTCGTCCTCTGATGTCTCCTTCGTAGACATCCTGGAAATCCTTAAGCAGAGATGCAGCTGGCCCACTGTCACCCCTTTTGATGAGGAGTTGGTGTACCTGAAGGCTTTCGGGTCTCTACCTTCAGCCTCTTGTGCGTCTCCACCTTTCGACAAACTGATGGATCTAGTTAGTTGGAAGGTGTGGGATACTCCTGATGCCGTGGAGCAAGTCCCCAGGAGACCGAATAAGTTTCTTTTTGCCCCTCCTGAGAAAGATTTTTTTTGTCTAAGGGTATTCCCGTAGATGCCATGGTGGTGGCAGTGGCCACTAAGAAGGAGCTAGCTGAGACGACTTCTGTTCATCGGCCGAATAAGAAGTCTCGAACGATGGACATATACAGGAAGCGTATCTTTAGTTCAGCGGCATTTACCCTTAGATTGCTGAACTACCTTACTCACTTCACGAGGCTTCAGAGAGATCTCCTTAAAGGGTTAGGAGATTCTCTGCAAGGTACATGTGCTGAGGAAGTCCCTGACAAGGTTTCTGCCCAGTTGTCCACTTTGAACTCTATCGTCAACTCTTCCATACAGCTTATTTCGTATGCAGTCGATGGAGCAAGTAGAGCAGCGGGATCAGGAATTTCCCTAAGGTGTCATTCCTGGATGCGTTTGTGTAACTTTGTGGAACCGTTCAAATCTACTTTTACCAATGCTCCCTTTGGTTCCTCATTGTTTGGACCCAAGGTAAAGGACACTCACCCAGTGCGAGCAAGAAGGAAAAACACTCTGCTGTGGGAGTACGTTTTACTGTTCCCTCTAGACCATACCCTAAGGGTCAGAGGAGCGGTAAAATGTGGTTCAAGGAGTCCCAGATTTTTTTCCAGGATGCACAGGGTGACTCCTTCTTTAGAGGCAGAGGAAGAGGAGGAAATGGTAGACATCGCCCTAGAGGCAGGTGTGGTCTGCAAAACCATGGAGGTCGCGATTCCTTTCAGGGACGGCCTTACCAGCGCTCCTGATGTGGGGCCCGACTGTGCTTCTCTGGGGCCGGTCGGGGTTCACACTTCTTTGTATCCAGAAGCCTGGCTGGGTATCATTCAAGACAAGTGGGTACAAATAATTATTACCAGAGGTTATGTCATACCCTTTTCTCTTCCACCTTTTGTTCCCAAGAGGATCCCGGATGTTCCACCCAGTGACAGGGATCAGGCAACTGTGGAGGTCAACAAGTTGCTGTCAAAAAGAGTCATCCAAACTGCCCCAGCAGACCAAATAGGATCCGGAAGCTACTCCAGATTCTTTTTAGTGCCAAAACGTACAGGAGACTGGAGGTCCATTCTGGACCTCAGCAGATTGAACAAATCAGTAAAGAAGGACAAGTTCCGGATGGTGACACTGCAGTCTATACTTCTGTTGTTAGGGAAGTACAATTGGATGTGCTCAGTAGATCTCCAAGACGCCTACTGCCACATAAAAATGGGCAGGGCGTCGAGGAGTCATCTATGCTTCCGGCTGGGAGCCAGTCATTACCAGTTTCGTGCTCTGCCCTTTGGTCTCACCACAGCCTCCAGGGTGTTCACCAAATGTATAGCTGTAGTTACAGCTCACCTGAGACGTCGAGGATTCCAGGTGTTTCCGTATGTGGACGACTGGCTCTTGACCGCCCCCACCAGGCATCTACGTCTTCAGACCAGGGATGCTTCTGTTCAGCTTTGTGCCCAGCTGGGAATTTCTATAAATTGGGAAAAATCTGCCTTAGTGCCCTCTCAATCTGTGATTTTTATAGGCGCAGAGATAGACACAGTAGACATGTTGGCCCGTCTTCCTGCCAAAAGGGCACAGAATCTGGTTTTTCAAATTCGACATCATCTCCCCTTATGAAATGTCAAAGCCAAGACTATTCTGCAGCTTCTAGGGACCATGGCTTCCACTATATTACTAGTGCCACTAGCCAGGCTACACATGAGAATTCATCAGTGGCTCCTGTCATCCCAATGGTCTTTTTAGCACCTCCCATTATCTCATCACATTCTGCTGACAGAATCTTGCGAGAAGGACCTCCTTTGGTGGACATTACCCAGTCAGTTAACCACGGGCACCTCCTTTGTTCCTCACCAGCCCGTTGCCACTGTGACCACAGATGCCTCACAGATAAGGTGGGGGGGTGTTATCTTGGTGGGACTGTCCAAGGCACATGGCAAGATCATGAGGCTCACCTGCATATCAGCATTCTGGAGATGAGGGCAGTGCTCCTGCTGTTGCAAGCACTCCACGACCTTCTGCCTCTGGGGACTATTGCAATATAATCGGACAACATGTCGGTAGTATGGTATATCAACAAACAGGGTGGAACCAGATCTTACCCACTCTGTTGAGAGGCTGTGTGAGTTTGGAAATGGGCGATGGCTTCCCAGCATTTTCTGGTGGCAACGCACATTCCAGGGACAACCAGCATGATAGCCGACAAGCTCAGCAGGGCAATCCTTATGCCTCACGAGTGGTCTCTGAAACAGGAAACACCGGAACAGATTTTCCACAGATGGGGACAGCCTTGCTGCAACCTCTTTGCCAGTCCAATCAATGCCAAATGCAGCAGCTACTTCTCCCTCATCCCCCCTCTGGGGGAGTCACCGAGAGACTCACTTGTTCATGATTGGCCCCTGAGTCTCCTGTATGCTTTTCCTCCCTTTCCTCTCATTCCCAAGGTTATTCAGAAAGTAAAATGGCTGGGAAGCAAACTTTTCCTCATTGCTCCTTACTGTCCTCATCAGGTTTGGTTCCCCTTCCTCGGCTCTTCTCCTGGACGACACTTGGATCCTGGACCCAGCTCCAGACCTGTTGACTCGCATGTTAGGTTCGCTTCATCCCTCCTTACACACCCTCAATTTGACAGCTTGGCTGCTCCAGTTCCATCCCTAGTCAGGCTTCACGACTTATCACCCTCCGGGACTCGCATCCTTACGTCTTCTCATAAACCTTCCACTAGGAGACTGTATTCCAATAAATGGAGAAGATTCTCTATCTGGGCGGAGAAAATAAATGTCGACCCTTACACTGCCTCCATTCCAGTGGTTTTGGAATTCCTGTCTGAGCTTTTCACCAGGGATCTGCGGCTGCCACTATTATAGTTCAGTTGGCAGTGATTTCATACTTTCATCTAGGTTTTCAAGATTCTAATCTGATGTCACATAAGCTGTGCAAAACCTTCCTTAAAGGTGCCACTTTAAGACCCCCCTATCAAGAACCTATGGCCTCATGGGATTTAAATTTTGTGTTATCCAAATTGACTTCACTGCCCTTTGAGCCTTCCCATTCATCATCTTTGAAATTCCTGTCTTGGAAAACTTTGTTTCTGCTGGCTATCACGTCGGCCAGATGGGTGTCAGAGTTGCAAGCATTGTCTGTAAAACCCCTCTATCTAATTTTTCACAAGGACAGGGTGTCCCATCGTACTAATCCGTCCTTTGTCCCCAAGGTCTGTTCCCATGCCACTTTGAATCAATCCATAGAGCTTCTGGTGTTCTTTCCAAGTCATTCCAAGGCAGCTGAATACAGGTTTCACCAGCTGGATGCTCATAGACAATTATGTTTTTATTTGCACCAGACTAAGGAAATCGGATCAATTATTCATTTCCTTCTCTGAATCCAGGTCAAGCTTGCCAGTTTCCAAAGTGACACTTTCTAATTGGATTTCTAGCTTTTATATCTTGTGTTTATAATTTTGAGGGTAGACCTTTACCCTTTAAAATCAAGGCTCATTCTACCAGATCTCAGTCTACCTCTGCAGCCTTTCAAGCCAGGGTCCCACTTGATAACATTTGTGCAGCAGCTACGTGGGCTACCCCTCACACTTTTATTACTCATTACAAATTGGATTTAACCTCCAGGGGTAGAGCATCATTTGGTTCCGTGGTACTCAGGAGTATTTTTCCTTGAACCACCCAAGAATAAGGCGCTAGGGATGCTGTCCCATATGTAAGAATGAAGGTGTGATAGGACTACAGAACATAAAGAAGTTATGTACTCACCATAACGTTCCATGTTTGTAATCCATCTCACCCTTCTTTCTTACGAACCCACCCTCCTACTGCCCGCCTGGAAGTACCTGGAGACAGAAGTATATTATTATCCTTTTTTTATGGAGACCTTTTAGTATTGGCTTCTTTGGTATATTTGTTATCTCTCCTAGTTAGCAGCAAACAAGATCTGGGGATTGTACTGGTGCACCTTGGGATACCTATCCAGCCACAAGCCAACTAGAAGACTTCCAGCTTGTAAATAGGCCGAGTCGGAGCCGAGGATCGGCTCCGATCCCATATGTAAGAATTAAGGGTGAGATGGACTACAAACATGGAACATTATGGTGAGTACATAACTTCTTTTTCAGCTTAGTCAGGAGCTGGGTTTCAGCCATTAGTCACTGACCAGATTGTAGAGTATCAGATGTTCTGCTTCCTGCAGTGCACTGTGAAAGAACTGGTGTCCATTGCCTAGCTTTCACCTGTAATGGAAACAAATGGGCAGTTTAGGCATTTGGCAGACCCGTCTACCAGAGGTCATCAAGTGGGAGGTCTAAAATAGGAAAAAAAGCGCAATTAAGTCAGTGTGCTTAAAACAAATGCAGTTAGGAGATAGACTCACTATATGTGAATAAGAATGCTGCTGTTTTGTCAGCAAGAGTTATTTTCACACATTTCTGAAGGTCCGTTAATGCAGGGAAGTATTCTGAAATGTCAAGGCATATTTTTATCATCCTCTTTTAACACACTGAGTCGAAGTAGCACATTTTCACATTAACAGAAAGAGAATGGCACCTTCAGCTTCATGGAAGGGAGGGAGTGTTTATTTTTTGGTGTCCTTGGATATGCACTGTATGCAACATGTAACAAAACTGCCTTTTCATGTGCCACTGGAAGGGGAAATGTAAATGGTGGGGCACAGCTTCTTTGAATGGTAAGGCCACTGAAAACCAATTTAGATTGTTTATTTTTGGTGGGGTAACATTATCCTTTGATAGGAATGTGTAAAAAATAAATAAATAAATAAACATTTGAGCAGCAGTACCTTTGAGAAGAAGGAAGAAGAATACTCATGGCTCTGAGATCGAGGTAGACAAGAATGCCAGCAGCATTTTTTAATTGTACACCTGCCAAAATGTGGATTTATTTATGTGCAGATGCTTAATTAAAAAATAAAACAGTAATAAGTGATTTATTGATGGCTTAAAAGGTCTATAGCTTCTTAAAGAAATATGTTGCATCAATCCAGTCGAAACCATTGACATGGGTCCTTAGTTAGGAGTATTCTTTGTATGCATTTGTCTTCATTTTTTCTTTGGTTTCTTTCTTACATGTTAAGAATTTTATAACCATTGCCATTTCTCTGTAGAATATTTTAGAATATTTAGGCAAGTAGGTATATTTTTTAATCCTATTAATTAATTTACAGTCATAGGTCTGTGTGCAGCCTGTTTAGAGGTAAGACTTGTCTGAAAACATTGTTTTTCGTGTGAGCAGAAGCTGGAAAAGACTGGTATATTTCATTTGCTCGGGCAGCAGCTGGATGTATTGTGTGCAGCCCCTAGGGTCTACTTTAGAAGATAGACTTTTCAGAATGTAGAACTTCATATGGTGGAGACTTGCATGATCGATGTTTTGAAAAGACAAAATGGGGATCAAGGAATTTGCCATTTTCCTCACTGTAGTGTAATCTCTAAGTTGGTATGTATAATTAGTAGGGGTGCTTGCCGCCCCACAGAGAAACACTCTGTTTCTCGTGTTAGTTTTTCAACTTTTCAGAATGTCAATCATATTGTCTGGACCATATGAAGTTCAATGTTCTGAAAAGTCAATCTTCTGAACTAGATCCACAGTCCTGATATGAGGGGAAGGGGTAATATGACAATATGAAATAAAATCTACATTTTGGACTGCACTGTGCTGTAGTATATCTGCTTGATTGTTTGTGGTTTGTTATAGTCTTGTTTGTTGTATATTTAATTCTGGGTATCATTTAGGGATTTCTCAATTTCACTTTTTTTGTCTTTAAAATGATTTTCAACCTCTGAGCCTTTGGTATATACAACTGTTTATTTTCTAACATACAAGTGTTATTACCTCTTGGATTGTGGCATTTTGTAAGGGTGCTGAAGACTATTTCTTTTCTATTTGAAGTAACCAGAAAGTGCTATAGATTGTCCATTCTGCCTAAAGTTATTTTTAAAATGTGTTCATTTTCAACATTTTTTTGCAAATAAGAAAGGATGCAAGGATGGTGTGAGTGTCTGAGTACCTGTTAGGTCTTTCATTGTATCTCGAAACAGATTTAATTTTAGCAGTACATGGATGGTTACTGGCTGTATTAGTGCAAGCTGTATTTGTGATTTTTCTTTTAGTACAGCTTTTTAATGTATTTTGCTCTGGCTCGTTGAAATGATTATCCATTCTGGTGATTTTCCCTGCCACTTAGTGTTTTTGCACAGAAGTGTGACATGCTGTGTCTTGCTGGCGCTCTCAGCTTTGTGAACCGCTTTCAGTTTTACAGTGTCACAGAAGTTGAAGACATTTGTGCACCAGAGCAATATGGTTAATCTATGGTGCTATGTCACATGAATTAAAATAACACTTGCTGTTGCCAGTGGTTGTTGTCCCCATTATAGATTATCTTGCACACATTTTGCAGAGATTTTATAAGACTGTGTTTCTTGTGTCACGAAGTAAGCTTTTGACGAATACTTGTATGTTATACTTTTTCTGCACTGTGTAGCTTATTCTGAATTTCATAACTTGATGCTTGTTTGATTGCTGCACTCTGAACTGGGATAACAAATGCCTTGCTGAATTCTGTGGAATGAAACTGCTATAGGTACACTGTTTGGGGGGGGATGAATCCTACTGAGCAGAATGCTAATCCAAAGTCAGGCTTTATGGTATCTTCAGGCAAATGGCTGACATGGGAGCCTCTTTAAGAAACTAGAAAAAAGATCCAATGTCATCTGTTCCATCTGGATCCAACCTATGGGATTTTGGATCCAACTTAAATCTGACATGGGGCGATTCCAAATTCTTTAGCCCAGCTTTGCTCCACTTTTCTTACACGTAACTCTCTGCTCCTCCCGTCAACTCCTCAGTTCTAGTTTGCTGCCATTCGTGGTCTCCAACTTGGTTTTTGGCTCTGCTTGGTGATTTGATTTTGTCAAGAACCTGGTGTAGGATTGGTGAAATCCTTCTTCCCTTACCCCTAAGCATAGTTGATTAGCTTTTTTCCTGTTAGGTTTAGGTAGCTTTTGAGGTGGATCATTAGACTACATAGAGTCGATATTTTTCTGTCCTTTTCCTTCCTGCCATTTTCCCGTTTAGATTTTAATGACTTTAACGCTGTGTTCCTTTGTCTCTGTGTGTGGGTCTGTGCGTGGGTCTGTGTGTGGGTCTGTGCGTCTGTGTCTGTGCATCTGTGCGTGTGTGTGGGGGGGTCTGTGCGTGTGTGTGGGTCTGTGCGTGTGTGTGGGGGGTCTGTGCGTGTGTGGGGGTCTGTGCGTGTGTGTGGGGGTCTGTGCGTGTGTGTGGGGTCTGTGCGTGTGTGTGTGGGGGTATGTGCGTGTGTGTGGGGATCTGTGGGGGGGTCTGTGTGTGTGGGGGGGGGTCTGTGTCTGTGGGTGGGTCTGTGTGGTGTGTGGGTGTGGGTGTTTTGTGGTAGGATGATTCATCAGAGTGGGAGATTTTGGAAAGCGTGCAAGAGGAAGCACTTGGATTCCCCCTGACGAGTCCCTCATGGAAGATACCTCAAAGAAGGAGAGGGTTCCCCCAAGTCCCCATGGGATGACTCCTTGTTTCATGGGTTGATGGAGCTGCTTCACCAGAAGGGGGGCTGGGCAACTGAAGCCATCTCTCTTGAGGAGTCAGCTTTTCTGGATGCCTTTGACGTAGGCCCATCCACGCCTTGGGTGGTTCCCCCTCTGTATGCTCTTATAGACCTGGTATCCTTGAGGGCATGGAAGGACCCTGGCACAGTAAAACCTATTCCTAGGAGGCCAGACAAAATTCTTGCCCCCCCCCCCAAGATAGGCTTCTGGAGCAAGGGCCCAATTGTTGATGCCATTTTGGTGGCAAGAGCCACCATAAAGGAGATTTCTGAGGAGATTTCCTTGATTCACTCCCCAAACAGGGAGTCTTGGGCACTCGGTCAATTAGGGAAGCAATTCTATGCTCCATCCACATTTGCATTGAATGGTGTTAACTTCTTATTGCACTTGACAAGATTTCAGTGAGACCTTGTTTCTGAAGTGTCAAGCACCATCAAGACGCAACAGCCTCCAGATATCCAGAAGAAGCTGGAGATTGTTGTCTACCCTGACTTCCATTGCCGATGTTTCAGTGAGATTCGTCTCTTAATGCAGCTGATGGAGTGTCCAGAGCAGTAGGTTTTGGAATTGAGTTGTGGCGCCATACTTGGATGTGGTTGAGTAACTTTGTGAACTGCTTCAAAGCATCCTTAATCAGTGCGCCTTTTGACAGATCTTCTTTGTTTGGACCCAAGGTCACAGATATGCTGATGAGGAGCAAACAAGAAGGGAAGTCTACGTTCACCATTGAAGGTCATTTTTCAACCCCTCAGTGATCCTTCTCTATCAGAAAGGGAGTAAGCGACTCTTTCTCAGAAAAGTACAGTTTTTTTTCCCAGGATGCTCTTCTGGATGGTTCCTCCTGGGGGGAGATCATAATGGACGCCATCCACAGGGCAGAGGTGGTCCACAAAATCAAGGTTTCCACAGGTCTTTTTCTGGCGGGTCCTATCGGCTATCCTGACAGTTTGCCAGACTGCTCATCTCTGGAGGCAGTAGGGGGAATTGTCCAGCTCTACACCACAAAGCTAGGAAGGCCATCAACTCATATGCCTGGGTGTTGAGAGTCATATCCAGAGGTTATCTTATTCCCTCTGTAGAAGTTCCAAACTGTCTCCCAAATGTCTCCCAGATGTTCTACCTCTTCGGAGACTTTACGCAGTTGGCAGAGATCCAAAAGCTGCTCGCAAACTGAGTCAGTCCTAAGATCCTATTAGCTCAGATAGCATCTGGGGTCTAGTCCACATTCTTTTTAGTACTAAAGAAAAAAGGTCCTCAGGCCAATCCTGGATTTAATCAGACTAAGGCAGTTCATCAGAAAGACCATATTCCACATGTTCATGGTGCAATCTTTATTACCTCTTCTGAGGTAGGACAATTGGGTGTGCTCATCGCTCGATAGACCTCAAGGATGCCTACCATCACATCAAGGTAGTTTCTTTGTTTCCGGCTAGGAGCCAGTCGCTGTCAGTTTAGGGCCCTGCCATTTTATCTCACCATAGTCCCTTGGGTGTTCACCAAGTGCATGGCATTGGTCACAGGCTGGTTCCAGCTACTGGGATTTCAGGTCTTCCTGTACCTGGACGATTAGCTCCTCACCACCCCCATAAAGGGATCATTGATTTCAGTCAGGGATTCTTGGATCCAACTTTGCGACAACTTGGGTATCACAATCAGTTATCCCAAATTGAGCCTTTAGCCTGTGTAAATCTTAGTTTTCGTAGGGTATCATCTTGACATGGTCCATCAGATTGCCAAGCTCCTAAACTCCAGTGTGTTCTGTCTTTGAGCTCAGGCTCTGTCAGTGCTTGCAATTCCCATACACTTCTAATGCTTCTCGGTCAAATGGCAGCATCAATAGGACTGGTCCCTCTAGCCAGAAATTTCTTGAGGACCCTGCTATGGACTCTGGCCATTCAGTGGTCCATCCTAATGCATCCATTAAATTTCCCAGTATGGCTGACCGTAACGTATCACAAGCAGATTCAGTGGTGGTTGCATTTTCCATTAGTAATACAAGGGAGACTGTAATTCCTTCTGCCTTGGCCATGGTCACCACTGATGCCTCCGTCCTGGTTGGGGACATTTCGAAAAGAGGACTGTTCAAAGGTCTTAGTCTTCCGCAGAGGCTCACATTCATATTAATGTCCTGGAGATGAGGGTGGTTGCAGGCCTTTCAGGATAATCTTCACAGGGGTGTGTTGCGATACAGATGGAAAATGTTGGTCATGCGATACAGATGGAAAATTTGTTGGTAGTCTGGTATTCCAACAAACAGAAGGGAACACATTTTTATCCCCTTTGTCAGGAGGCCGTGAGGGTTTGGCAGAGGGTGATCTCTTCTCAACAGTTTCTTGTGGCAATGCATATCATGGGGCAGTTCAACATTCTGGCCAACAGCCTCAGCAAGAGCATTTTGTCACCTCACAAGTGAACCCAAAATCCGACAGTGACAGCTTGGAGTTTGTGGTGCTGAGGTACTTCATGTTGCGACCTGTTTGCATCTTCACCCAGCACAAAGTGCGACAGCTATTATGCCATTACTGCTCCTGTCTGACAGGTACCCAGGGATGCTCTGACATTTGCTTGGTCCCTGGGTCTCCTTTATGCTTATCCCCCAGTACCCGTGATAGAATTTCTACAGAAAACAGCCTGTTGCAGATCATTCTGTTCTGGCCTTGCCAGGTGTAGTTCCCCTTCCTTTGGCCTCATCTGAAACACACACACAGACACACACACACAGACACACACACACAGACACACACACACAGACACACACACACAGACACACACACACAGACACACACACACAGACACACACACACACACACACCGGTTGTTGGATCCCATTCTAGATCTGATTTCTCATCCAGACTGTTTGATGCCCCCCCCCCCAGTCTTCAGTCCCTCAGGTTGACCATATGGCTCCTGATGGTCAGGAATCCAAAACTTTTGCAGGTAGTTGTTCGCATATTGTCCTCTTCTCAAAAAGAATCTGCAAATGGAAGAGATTTGTTTTGTGGGTGGAGGCTGGGGGACCTGGCCATTTTTTTGTCACCTTATAGTGGGTCTTGGATTTCCTGGCTGAGTTGTTTGGCTCAGGCTCTAATTTTTCCTACTACCAAAGTACAGCTAGTGGCCATTTTTAACATGTCATGCATGTCAGTAGAGATAATATGCCTTTGGCCTCTCTCAAGATTTCTAAGGCTTTTCTCAAAAGTAATTTTCTTCATTTTCCAGTATGGGATCCAGTCCCTCCCTGAGATCTGCTGTTTGTTCTTCAGGTTCTAGCTGGTCCTGTTTTTGAACTTTTGGCCTCCTCAGATTTCAAACTGTTGGCTTGGAAAACATTGTTTTTGGTATTGATTACCTCCGCTTAAAGGGTTTCAGAATTGCAAGCACTTCATTCCACCCCCTTACATAGTGTTCCATAAGAATAGGGCTTCTCTTTGTATGAATCCTTCCTTTTTAAGTAAGGTAGCTTCTGAGAATGACCTTAATAATTCTGTTCATCTTCCTGTGTTTTGTCTCAATTTTTCCAACAAAGGCAAATATCTTTAGCATTGTTTGGATGTAAATAGGCAACTAAGATTTTATCTTGACAGTACCAAGTCTTTCAGCAAATCTAGCCAGTTGTTTGTCTCCTTTTCAAAATCCAGGCTGGGCTCTCCTCTTTCTAAAGTAACCTTATACAACTGGCTGTTGAATTGTATTTTGTTGCATACTGTTTGAAAGATAATACTCTTCCACACAAGCCTAAAAGTCATTCAGCTAAGGCTGCACCTATGTCTACATCTGTTCTTTCTAAAGTACTTATAGATGATGTTTGTGTTGCTGCTACTTGGCTGGGCCAACACACTTTTGTGTCACATTATAAGCTTGGACATTCAGTCCAGGTCTTCATGTGTTTTCAGTGTGTTGCAGAATATCTTTCCTTAGTTCCTCTCAAGAAATTTTTCATTGTTGGGGACGCTGTCCCGCAGGTTGAAACCAAACAGAGCAGACAACATCGGATATGAAAGTTATGCACTCACCATAACACAAGACCCATGTTGTCTGTCTCCATCTGGTTCAAACTTCTCACCTTCCTGTCCCTGACCTTTGTATTGATTTGGTGAGTCTTTCTCTCTGTAATGACCGGACAGTGAAGGATTTTCATTCATCTCTTGTAGAGTGTCGCTTTTCCCCTGGGTATTTCCTTGCATTTGTGGAGAAAGTGGGGATCAGTGGGATATGTTGTCTAATTATATTTTGACTCATGGGGCAAACATGATCTGAGGAGTTGATGGAGGAGCAGGCAGTTATGGGTAAGGGAGGTGGAGCCAAGGCAGGCTAAAGGCTTTATAATTGTCCAGAGTTGAATCCGGAGTCCCACAGGTTGAACCAGACTGAGACAGACAACACGGATCTACTGTTATGGTGAGTACATAACTTTTTGTCTGATGTTGTCAATCTTCATTCATCCTTGACCCTTGGGTACTCTGTTCCAATCCTCGGAACCGGCTTGGCTGTTATATAGCTCGCCAGCCAAAAACTTTCCAGCTAAGACTCTACCCACAATACCCCTCTCCATATTACCTCAGATCTCTTTGCCACTCTTATTGCAAGATGCATCAGTCGTTTCTCTCGTAGCTAAGTAAAATTTCTTTTTTTTTCTTGAAAGTTCTCATTCTTTCTATACATTTATATTTGTATTTCTATTCTGTTTGTCTCTACTCATTTTTTCTGGTTGAGTGAGTGTTTATTTCCCATACCTTACAGTATTCTCTCTATGGTCATTGGTGCCCCTCCCTCCTTTTTCCTTCTCTACTTCATTAGATAGCTGTCTCTCTTACCATAGTTGATAATTTCTTTCCCTGTATTAGTCTTTTGGTATCTCTATCTACCATTGTTGGCAGTTTTTCCCCTCTGTCCTTTGTGTGTGTGTGTGTTTGTGTGTGTGTGTGTGTGTTACCTCCAGTTGACTCCTTTCCTTCCATTTGCCGACATGGCTGAAAAACCAAAAGACACTATAGGGTTTAAACAGTGCCAGGATTGTGGATGGAAGATGCTCAATTCCGATGGGCACTCTTCCTGTGTATATTCTCTGGACCCAGCTCATCTGGATCAAGATTGTTCTGTCTGCCTAGCGTTCAGTAACCAGGCCTTGGTTGAGCATAAATATAATTTAATATTGAAAGAGCTAATTAAAATCTTACTTCGAAGAAGTCTTATCCAAGACTGTTTCATCACCTTGTAAATCAGACCTTGGTATGAAGAAGAGTCACTCGGTGCTGACTTCTCCTTGGGCAGCAGTGGCTAAAAAGCATAAGCCTTCCATCCCCTCCACATCTACAGAACTAAAAGCTAAGGTTCCGAGCCTGTTGGAGCACACAACCTTCTAGGCACCGGCTACTACTATGGCACCACAAACCGCAGCGCCAGTCTCATCGGCACCGACTTCTTTTGTTTTCTGTTCAGTGCTGACCTCTCCTACTGCACCCCAGTAGACATTGCCCCCACCCGTGTCGAAATCAGAATGAATGTATTTACCCAACACAAGATATTCATCTTCTATTAAACCCTTTGTGAGGTAGCGTCCCAGTCCTTTCTTAGGCCAGAATCCACCTCTGGGTTTATCTGTCCATTCTTCCAGGAGTCTCAACGCAGTGGACGTTCTGAGGTTGGTGGATCAGCTGCTAGTGGCCAGGGGTCAGTTTCTTACCCAGACCCCTCTTCCCCTCTGGAGTTTGGGATGTTTTCTCCCAGGACTCCAACAAATCTTCCTCCTCTAACTTCCTCTGATGGCTTAGAGCTTCCCACTCCGATCCCTCCGGTCCCAGCTGCTCTGATACTGACAGCCATTCTGCCTTCAGTTCCAGGATTGCCCTGACTTCTTTGGTTCCTTTGGAACCAGTGGACACTCGGGGCCATAGCTCCACTGTCAGGTCCGAGGATTTTGGATCAACCCCAGCCTTTTATTCGGCACCGTCCTTAACTCTGGGAATGTCAGCAGCTGTTGGTTCTTCTTCAGCTCCTGCTTTGGAGGTGAGTCTCTTGGAGTGGGGTGTGTCCTCTGTTCTGGGTTTCCAAACCTCTTCGGGGGGGGGGCCTGCCTTCCAGGTTATGGAGAGGGCGTTGGCCTCTGCAGGTTCTCATCTCACCCCATCTGTGTCAGAGTTATATTCCCAGACTACTACTTGCTCAGAGCTGCCACCATCCTCCATGCCCGGGCAGCGAGCACCAAACTGCAAGTTACCCTCGTACAGGGCCCCTCTTCTTAGGAGTCCTCCTCAGAGATTCTCGCTGAGGAGCCATCCTGGAAGATGACATGCCAGAGGAAGCACTTAGATTCCCCAGAAGAATCTGTCATCGAAGACGCAGACTTCAGTGGTGAGGAGAGTTCCCCCCAGTCACCCCCAGAAGACATCTCCTTCGGAGACATTTTAGAGTTCCTCAAACAGAGGCTAATTGGCAGCCCAAGGACCCAACCTCTGAGGAATTTGTGTACTTGCAAGCTTTTGGTGCTCACCCGTCTACTTCTTGGGTGACTCTTCTTGCTGATGATTTTATTAAATTGTTTGCGCAACAGGCATGGAAGGCAACTGATTCCATAGAGCCGATCCCCCAGAGACCAGACAAAATTTTTGTCAGCCCCTGAAGACCACCAGCATTGAGCTAAGGGCTTAGTAGGAGATGCTATGGTGGTGGCGGTGGCAGCGGCCACCAAAGAGGAACTCACCGATGAGAGTCCCACTGTTCATCTCCCTAACCAAGAGTCTAGAATGATGGACAGATTTGAAAAGCAGGTGTACACTTCATCGACCTTTGCCCTAAGGTCTTTGAATTTTATGGCACATGGTCTGGTACATCAACAGGCAAGGTGTAACCAAGTCTTATTCCTTGTGTCAGGAGGCCCTCAGAGTGTGGCAATGGGCTGTGTCCTCCAACCACTTTCTAATAGCAATGTACATCCCGGGGAGCTCAAACGTGATAGTGGACAAACTGCGCAGATGGATTCTCTCGTCTCTCAATCCCAGAGTGACGAGGAAGATTTTTTTGTCTATGGGGTCAGCCTTGCTGTGACCTCTTTGCATCTCCCCTGAACAACAAATGCAGCGGCTGCTTTACCCTGATCCTCCCCCAGGTGGAGTCCCGAGAGATGGTCTCCTTGTCAGTTGGCTTTCTGGTCTTCTCTGTGCTTTCCCCCTTCCCTCTCATTCCCTCTTTTTGAAGAAAGCTCACAGGTTGAGAAGCAAGGTGATCCTCATTGCAACCTTCTGGCCTCGACAAGTCTGATTCCCCTTCCTATCACCATGTAATTCACCGTCCTTGGATTCTGGACCCGGTTCCAGACCTGCTCTCTCACCCACAGGGACTGGTGCACCCCAGCCTTCAGAATCTCAAGCTTACAGCTTGATTCCTCATTCCATTAGTCACTAGGCAGAATAACTTACCTACCCCAGTTCAAAAAATTCTACTGGCTTCCCATAGACCATCCACCAGGAAACTCCACCTTAGCAAGTGGAAGAGATTTTCTATTTGGGCGTGCAGTAATGATCTCATGGAGCTTTTGCTTCCACAATCAAGGTTCAATTAGTGGCCATTTCTAATTTCCACAATGGCTTTGAGGACCATTCATTAATTTACCACCAGTTATGTAAAGTGTTTCTTAAAATAATCTTACAATTAAAACCTCATTTTAAAGATCCTCCAGCTCCATGGGATCTGACTTTGGCCTTGCAGTCTTTGGTGCTCCCCCCTTCGAACCAGCAGTGACTTGCCACCTAAAATTTATCTCGTGGAAAACTCTCTAATAGCCATTACTGCTGCCAGAAGAATTTCTGAGATTCAAGCATTATGTTCAAAACCCCCATATTTGTTTTTTCATAAGGATAGAGTTTCACTAAGAACCAACCCATCCTTTCTTCCTAAGGTGGTCTCAGAATCCAGTATTATTTAAACTATTGATTTGCCCATTTTCTTCTCCAATTTTTTCCAGCAAAGGTGAATATTGTTTACGTTTCTACCTCAGCAGGACTAAAGAATCTAGAAAATTGGACCAGTTTGTTTCCTTTTCCGGTGCAACTCTGGGAAAACCTGTTTCAAAGATTACCTTGTCTAAATGGTTAAGAGACTGTGTTGCCTTCATATACAATAACAAGAATCTGAAGTTACCTGTGCCTGTGAGAGTCCATTCCACCAGATCAATACCAATGTCAGCTTTTTTCCATTCCAAGGCTTCCATGGATGAAATATGCACAGCAGAAGCAACATGGGCTACTTCACATACCTTTATCACTCATTACAAATTGGATATGGTCTCCAGGGGAAGAGCATCATTTGGCTGTATGGTTCCTGAGGAATATACTTCCATAAGGCCACCTAGGACCTAAAGCAGCTGGGGACTCTGTCCCAAAGGTCAAGGATGAATGAAGATTGACAATATCAGATAAAGAAATTATGTACTCACCGTAACGTTCCATCTGTGTTGTTGATCTTCATTCATCCTTGACACCCCCCTCCTTCCCCTCCTGTAGACTTCCTGGAGGATCGGATGCTTGTCCTGGTAACTTATTAGGTTTGACCTTGGACATGGCTTCTTCCTTTTGTTACAGATTCCTCTGTCCTGCTATTTGGCTGCAAACTTGATCTAAAGTAATATGGAGATGGGTATTGTGGGTAGAGTCTTAGCTCGAGAGTTTTTGGCTGGCACAAGCTGCATAATGGCCTGTGCCAGTTCCGAGGATTGGAACAGAGTATCCAATGGTCAAGGATGAATGAAGATCAACAACACAGATAGAACATCATAGTGAGTACATAGCTACTTTTTTTGTCAAGTAAGACTGTTTCTACAAAAACAAAATCTGCATTAATAAAATGCTGGCAGATGAAAAAGTGTTAGTCCAAGTCTGCCTGATTGTTGTAGCTAACCCACTGTTATTGCCACTCCTTTCCCACTTCCCTTCTTTTCCTCCATCTGTTTTGTGTCATTCTGAATGTTTCTGTTTTTTTCATCATTGTTCTTGGAGCCCAGTCTGTTTGCAAATGAGCATTTCCGTGAAATAACATTTCCTTGTTTTTAAGCTGTTTCCCTCTGGAGATCATGCCTCCTTTTACTCACCCTCACCAGATCATGGCTATCTTTTCTTTCCTGTCCTCTGCAGATTACATCTTAGCTTGTCCAGTCTTTGTTCATATGTTCTTCCTTCCAACTCCTTCAGTATCCTTTTGTCCATCCTCTGTGGCATCTCTAGCAGTTTCACTTTCACCTCTTCCTTGTTACTCCTGTTATGGATTTAAAAGCAGTATCTAGAGCAGGAGAATTACTTCATGTCAAAGTTTTTTGGTCTTGGGGCTGCATCCTTGCATTCGACCGGTCCTGGCGGTTTTTTCATTTCTCAGACACCTTTTTGTTTTACCCAGCTTCCTCTTTTGCTTTTTGCAGATGACATGGCCCTGTGCTACTTCAGCCGTTCTCTCTCCTCTCTTGAACTCAAACTTCAGGCTGATTTTTAACACCTTATTCCAGGGGCCCTTATAAACAGAACTCCTTTAAATCAAAAACAATGCTTTTTGATACTAGGCAAAAGTTCGCTTATATCTGTAGACCTCTACAAATCCTTGATTTACTACATTCAGATACCTGGGGATTAGGTCGAACCCTTTCTAAATTTCCATCTCAGCATGGGACTGCACATACACACACAAAGTAAATTATCTCCTATTCTGGACTAATAGAATGTCCCCTTTTCTTTCCAGATCCTGTAGGAATGCTATAGGTAAAGGTATCTGACTGGCTCTGATAGAATATGGTCTGTCTGATTGCTGCAGCCTCTAAAAGAAATGCATAAACCATTCAAATCATTTCAGATGCCATAAGCAGATTCATCACTCTCTTCAAGAAATGAAAACTTTTGCAAAACTATTGAAAAAGCTAACTATGTCTGAAACAGTGTTGACTTTCTGCTTGCCTATCAGCTGTTAAACTTAACAAGAATGAGTCCTGTCCCCCACCAAATTACAGACTCCTTGCAAATGCACCAGCATATATCCTTAGAAGTCTTAACCACTCAGGTCCTCTCTTCCAAACCCCCAGACTTGGTTTCAGTGCAAAACCATGATCTGAAGTAGGAACTTCATTTGTCAGCAACCTTTGGGATACGGATCCCATCTCAGATCCAAGCCGTCAACTTTTACCACAGCATAGATCCGAGCTCCTAGCTCCTCCCTTTACCCATAATCCCCTACCACCCCTAACTGACCTCGGATCTAGTTTGTCACGTTTCAAGCCTACAAGCTGGATTTCGAGCTCCTGGCAATTCAGAGTATTTGTGAGAAAAAACTTAAAATTTTTTGTACTTTTTCTTGTGTGATTGTGTAAGTTTGTTTAGGTTCCCTCTTAGATATCCTTTTTTGTAAAATTTTTCCTCCCTACCCTCGCTGGTTCGTAGTGTGTGTTTGTGGTGTGTGTAGGGGCCTAGTGAGTGTGTTTTCCCGTTCAACATGTCGGAGGCCCCTAAAGCCATCTTTTCAAAATGCACCGAGTGTGGCCATAAGCTTTCACCGGAGGATGGCCACACCCGGTGCGTTAGGTGCCTTGGGATTGAACACCTCTCTTCGGGATGCACGATTTGTGCAGCGTTCAACCCCAGGGCACTTAAGGACCGGAGGTCGAAGCTGATTCTGGCGAGCCTTTTGCCTCTGGACTCGGCTCCGGCCTCCGGTTCTTCGGTGGCCGCTACCCAGCCCTTGGTGGTAGCCACCCCTGCCTCCCTTCCTCCAGTCAGGACTCAACCTCCCGTTTTGGCTCCGGAGGATAGGGAGGCCGGAAAAACCAAAAGGAAGGAGAAGCACCATAAGCGGCGGGCCGAGGACTCTTCCTCGGCCCCGCCCGCCAAGTGGGCTTCTCCATCCAGGGTTTCTGGATCGCCTCCTCCTCGGCTCCGGTCCCCTTGTTTTTCACCGGGACCTGGGGAGGAGGCAACCCGGTCCCCATCGAGGTCATCGAGGCATCACTCTAGGTCTGCCTCGGTGGCCTCGTCGAGGTCCACATTTAGTATGTCAGATGCAGACATGGACCAGATGATGAGGAGGTTCATCCAGGCCCAGCTGCAGATGGGAGTGCTCTTGCCTCCCCCCACTCCGGGGGGGGGAGCTCGACCCCATTTTTTGCCCCAATTGCTCCTTCTCCGTCCCGCTTCCCGGGTTCGGAGCATTCGGAGCCGAGCCGCGTCAGATCCGGGGGGGGTGTCAGAGCCGACAGTACTAGTTACTTCGGCTCCGACTGGTCCCTCGAGTTTGTCGGATCCGACCTCTCGGAGCCGTGGGCGGAGCTTCGGATCCGAGGGACTTTGTGTGACTTCGGCTCCGTCCCGGTCGGAGCACACGGGTCCTTCGGAGCCGACGGTTTCAGCCCCGGATCCGGTCCCCGCTTCGGATCCGAGTGGGAACCGACTCTGAGCCTATTGAGAGTAGCTCCCCATATGCTTTCGCGGTGGTGGAGAGGGCACTGTTGAGTGCATCCGGACCCCCGGTCCTGGCTTCGGCTCCTCCCTGCACTCCCTCTCAGCTGGTCCGGGCTCCCATCACCCGGCCTTCGGGACAGCCTGCTTCAGCGTCTCTGGGTGTTCCTGCGGAACGTGATATTGCTAGTGAGTCTTCCTCGGACAGCCCCCCCCGAAGAGGTCCCTCACAAAGCCAAGTGTAAGAGGAGGCACATGGACTCCCCTGAGTCCCTTACCGAAGATACGGACTTAGATGAAGGGGAAGGTTCCCCAAGGTCACCCCCCGAGGATGTCTCCTTTGGAGACATCATGGAGATGCTCAGGATTAGGGGGGGGGGTGGTCTGCCCCCAAGGCTTCCTCCGATGAGTCCGTATTCCTAGAGGTGTTCGAAGCAGGGCCATCTACCTCTTGGGTGTCCCCTCCCCCCGACCCCCTGGTGGACCTTATTTCCACCAGGGCTTGGAAGGAGCCGGACACTGTAGAGCCAGTCCCCAAGTGCCCGGATAGGATCATGAGTCCCCCTGCTGAAAGAACCCACTGGAGCAGAGGTCCCCCCGTGGATGCCATGTTGGTGGCGGCGGCCACCAAGAGAGAGCTGGCTCAGGAGAGCTCTGCGGTCCACCCGCCGAGTAAGGACTCTTGAGCGATGGACCGCCTGGGGAAGCGGGTCTTTAGTTCAGCAATCTTCTCCATGAGAGCGCTGAACTATATGGCACACATCATCCGGATGCAGCGGGATCTAATAAAAGAATACGCTGCATTCCCCCCCCAGAGTCCATGTCGGAAGGAGACAAGCATCTGTACTCCTCCTGAATGTCTACTCTGCGTTCAGTTTCTAACACCTCTATGCGGCTCTTGTCGCACGCCACTGAAGGAGCCGCTAGAGCCGGCGGAGCCGGCCTGGTAATCTGGCGTCAGGCCTGGCTCCGACACTGTGACTTCTCTGAACCCTTTAAGGCGTCATTCGCGAATGCCCCCTTTGATGGTTCTGCACTTTTTGGCAAAACCGTTCGCGACACTTTAGTCCAGAGTGAGAAAGACGGGAAGACGTTGTCTGCCGTCGGAGTCCGCTTCTCTACTCCCCAGAGGTCCTTTTCTAAGAACCAAAAGGGTCAGAAGAAGATGTGGTTCCGAAAATCTCATCAGTCCCAGTCTGCTCTGGACAACCAGTCCTCTCGTGGCAGAGGAGGACAGGGAGGACGCTGCCCAAGAGGCAGAGGGGGTCCCAGAAACTTTGGGTCCAGGGAACCATTCTCTGAGAGGCCCACGCAGAACCCCTGAGGGGTTGCCTGGCTGCTCCACTCTGGAGGCAGTCGGGGGGCGTCTTTCGAAGCACCTAGCAATGTGGGAGTCCATAACAACAGATCGCTGGGTGCTTCGCATCATATCCAGAGGTTACCAAATTCCCTTTATTGTAACCCCCAAAATCAAAAGCCTCCCCGACGTACCACCCAATCAGAGGGAGGTAGCTGCTACAGAAATTCAGCAGCTTTTGCAAAAAAGAGCCATCCAACCCGTCCCCCCAGATCAGTTCGGATTGGGGTTTTACTCCAGGTTCTTTCTGGTGCCAAAAAAGACGGGGGACTTGAGACCCATTCTCGATCTCTCTCTCCTGAACTTGGCAGTACCCAAAGAAAAGTTCTGAATGGTCACCTTACAATCTCTTCTCCCCCTATTACGGGAGAACGATTGGATGTGCTCGATAGACCTCAAGGATGCGTACTACCACATCCTAGTGGACAGATGCTCCAGGAGGTTCCTCCGCTTCCGGCTGGGAGCCAGTCACTTTCAGTTCAGGGTCCTTCCCTTCGGTCTCACCTCAGCCCCCAGGGTGTTCACCAAAGTCTTGGTGGTCATAGCGGCCCACCTGAGGCTTCAGGGAATTCAGGTCTTTCCGTATCTGGACGACTGGCTCCTCATCGCCCCAACAAGGCATCTGCTCTGTTCAGGCAGGGGATTACTTCCTCGACCTTGCTCCATGTCTAGGGTTAACTATCAACATGACCAAATCCTCTCTAGTCCCCTCACAAGTAATAGATTTTATAGGGGCGAGATTGGATTCCAGGATAATGCTTGCCTTCTTAACTCCCGATCGGCTTCAGAACCTGAGGTTGCATGTCAAGGCCATTCTCATTCTTCCTGCTCCACCTGCGGAATTGATCCTGAGGGCTCTAGGGTCCATGGCGGCAGCTATTCCTCTACTTACCCCTAGCCCGCCTAAATATGAGGGTCCTGCAGTGGACCCTCCAAGTACAATGGTCCCTGTCTTGCAACCCCCTGTCCCATCCTATTCCCTTAAGCAGGGCTTGCAGAGGGTCGCTCATGTGGTGGCTCTGGTCCCCGAGTCTCCACACGGGATGACCATTTTCGATGCCTTCCCCCATCGCCACAGTGACCACGGACGCCTCTCGCCTGGGGGGGGGCACTATTCAGGCAGAACGGTCCAAGGCACGTGGAACGACACAGAGACCTCTTTGCATATCAATGTCCTAGAGATGAGGGCGGTGCTTTTGACGTTGCAGGCACTTCACAGCCTTCTACCGATTGGGACAATTGCAGTACAAACGGACAACATGTCAGTTGTCTGGTACATCAACAAACAGGGGGGAACCAGGTCTTATCCCCTTTGTCGTGAGGCCATGAGAGTGTGGGAATGGGCGATTTCCACCAACCGCTTTCTTATTGCAACGCACATTCCAGGACGGTCCAACATCCTAGCAGACAGGCTCAGTTGTTCGATTCTGACTCCGTACGAATGGTCTCTCAATCCTCTAGTAGCGAAACAAATATTTGCCCTATGGGGGCAACCCTGTTGCGATCTTTTTGCCTCTCCTTCAAATACCAAATGCAACAGTTACTTCGCTCCAATCCCCCCTCAGGGGAAGTCCCCGAGAGACTCTGTAGTACATGCTTGGCCTCCCGGTCTCCTTTACGCTTATCCTCCTTTGCCCATGATGCTGAAACTCCTACAAAAAGCCAGTCGGCTGGGGAGCAAAATGATCCTCATTGCCCCATTCTGGCCTCGTCAAACATGGTTCCCGTACCTGTGGTCTCACCTAATTCATCCACCATGAATTCTGGATCCACTCCCGGATCTCATTACCCACCCTCTGGGTCTCCCGGCCCCCAACCTGGTCAACCTCAAGCTGACGGCTTGGTTGCTCCAGTTCCACTCCTGATTAGGACTCCCGGAATCTCCTCACCAGTCAAAGCCATCCTAGTAGCAGCACATAAACCTTCCACCAGAAGAGTCTACCGAAGCAAGTGGAAACGTTTCTCCATCTGGGCGGAGCACCATCACTTGGATCCTTTCACGGCGCCTCTCACGTCGGTTTTGGAGTTCTTAACTACCCTTTTTCATCAAGGGGCTAGCTGCTCTACAGTCAAGGTACAACTGGTAGCGATTTTGCATTATCATGTAGGGCATGAATCAGGCCCTCTGATGACTTCCAAGCTTTGTAAAGCTTTCCTCAAGGGTACCTTCCTTCTCAGACCTCCAGTCAGGGAGGTAGTACCCCCATGGGATTTGTCTTTGGTTCTCCAAGCCTTGACTAGCCCCCCCTTTCGAGCCGGTGGCCACGGTTGATCTTAAATATCTCTCTTGGAAAACGGCCTTCTTAGTGGCCATTACTTCAGCTAAAAGGGTCTCTGAACTTCAGGCACTATGTGTTAAGCCGCCATATTTATCCTTCCATCCAGATAGTTTACCTCAGTATCAATCCGTCCTTTCTGCCTAAGGTTAATCAATCTATTAATCTCCCCGTGTTCATTCCCCATTACCAGAACAAAGGAGAATATAAACTGTATTCCTTGGATGTGCACAGACAATTACGTTTTTATACTCATTGAACTGCTGGTCATAGGCAATCTGACCAGTTGTTTGTCTCCTTTGCCAAAACAAGTTTAGGCAAGTCAATTTCTAAAGTTACACTATCACGGTGGATAGCGAATTGTATCCTCTTAGCGTATCAGAGTTCGGGAAGGCCTGCACCTATGGGAGTCCGAGCTCATTCTACCAGGGCCGTCGCTGCTTCGGCGGCCTTTAAATCTAGGGTTCCCTTAGATGATATTTGTTCCGCAGCCACTTGGGCTTCATCTCATACCTTTATCAGCCATTACAAACTAGATGTTGTCTCCAGAGGTATGGCGTCCTTTGGCTCTGCAGTGCTCCGGAATGTTCTTCCATAAAGGCCACCCAGGATTCAGGTAGCTGGGGACTCTGTCCCAAAGGTTGCTGAAATGAAGTTCCTACTTCAGATTTAGAAGTTATGTACTCACCATAACGTTCCATCTGAGTAGGTATCTTCATTTGTCTGCAACCATCCCCCCCTCCTTCCCCCTGACCTATAGGATCTGTCTTGGATAAGCCCCTTCCAGGGCACAATAACATTGCTTATATCGGGCAAACTTGATCTGAGGTCAGTTAGGGTTGGCAGGGGATTATGGGTAAAGGGAGGAGCTAGGAGCTCGGATCTATGCTGTGGTAAAAGTTGCCGGCTCGGATCTGAGATCGGATCCGTATCCCAAAGGTTGCAGACAAATGAAGATACCTACTCAGATGGAACGTTATGGTGAGTACATAACTTCTAATTTTCTCAGTCCTTGTTCCTTAATACCCTTCTACTTCATTCACCTTCTTGCGCAATAAACCCATGCACCCTCTGTCTGAGGGTGCAACTTAGGCATTTTATTCTTTCACTCAGCAGAGACATGGGTTGAATGTCAGGAGTAATGCTGTCATCCAAGGGATTTTTTTTTTGTTTGTTTTAGATAGCCCTATATTTCAGCCCCTGTGTCCCTAGCATCATGCTGCTACTGTCTGGACTTGGGGAACTACTGTATGTTGCTCTGCCCACTGTGGTCTAGAGGCATGTGCACTGTGCCCCTTTCCCCAGCATTACATTTATTTCTCTGCCTGAACTCCATTAGAGAAATGTCATCACACTTCTTCCTTCTGGCATAGGAATGCCCCCCCCCCCCCTTCACAAGCTCTCTCAGGTGCCTGAGCTGCTAATCAAACTGTGGTCGTCTAGGTTGCAGTCAGGGCTTTATCCATGTATGCCACCAGAGTGGCCTTTGGTCCCAAACGTGGAATCTGTCCATTCTTTTCATATCATTCCTGTTGCCCAGTTTTCATATCAGAACTGAAAGCATATTAAAAGACTTTAGGAAAATATAACTGCTCTCTCTCATCATTTAACTTTTTGTTTATAAATACTTTTATTCAATTATATGACATAGATAGGGGCACACAAGAGAAAAGAAAAGAAAAACCATATTAAAATTTGTCATAGTCATGCATTATACTTTAGACATATTTTCTTTCTTTTTAACAGTTATATTTACACCAGCATTACATAAAATGCTCAATTCCTGCCTTCCCTCAAACCTGACTCCTCCTCCTGAATGCTATTTTTGCATTTTTGTTCCCATAAATTCCATTTATTTCTAAGTAATTTGCTCATTCCCTTTTGTAAAGATTCTACTTCCAGTTATTTTATATATGCTACAATATTCAATATTCAGTACTCCAAATACAGTTGGTGTAGACTTGGATTTCCATTTTCTAGCGACTGCTTTTTGGCATCCACCAGAATTAAACTTAACAAGGCCTTATTATGTCTAGGCAGTTCAGATCCTGTGTCCCAGCTCAAAAGAATCATTTCCTTACTTACACCCTCTTGCTTACCGAATGTTTCCGTCAGAGTACTTTATTGGGAATTTAAAATCTGCCAACTCATTACACTGCCAAAGCATACCAAAATGTAAGTTCCTAGGTACCTATTTCTTCCCCATCACACTTCCAACATTTGCCATTTGCCTCAGGAAAAATTATTTGATGGCTACTTTGGGTATAAAAATGCCTATGCAAACACTTCCAAGCAAAGATCCTAAATTTTCTAGACTTTGTTGCATACGTAGGAGCCATACTTGTGTCCCCCCATTTTTCTCTTCTAAATTGCTTATCCAGCATCTCTTCCCTATCTTTTTTAACCTCCTCTGATTGATTGATTTTTATTGTTAATCAAACAAGCATGTACTAAAAAACAATAAAACAAGCTCACAAGATCACTAGAATGTGTATATTTTATTTATTGAGCGCTTTTGTCTCTAAAATAATGAGACTTTATCAGAATAACTACAAAAAGTTAAACCCAGATTTTAAAAGGTGTGCAACTTCACATCACATACTCTAAACCATCAGTCACAATAAACTTCAATTAAATTTATTTAAAATCTTAAACATTAACTCACACTAAAGCTTGTTAAAATTAATTTACATGTATAAAAATATGCATTAAAACTGATGTTAACATTACTATTGTTAAAACATTGATTTACAAGAAGCCCATAGATTTTAGTTTAAGATCATAATTTATAGATACTATGCCATTCAACTTGGGTTTCTGCACTGAATTAGTTCTCAGTTGCCAACACAATTCCTGATGTTCTACCCGTAAATCGTCAGCACCCCCCCTTGGTTTTACAGTGCTTTTTTCTGTTGTAGAAAACAAAAGGTTGTGATTAGAATATTCGGTCACATGCTTAGCTAAAGCATTATTGATATTGCATTTTGCAGTTGCGTATACGTGCTCTTAAATCCTGTCCTTAATCTCAAAGTTTTTCTAATATAAAAACTTGAATATACCTGTCAAATAGCAGCATAAACAATCTCTTTTGTTCTACAGTTACATCTAGCTTTAGGTTGAATAATCATATTTATAATCTGAACACATTCACCTTCCAAAATATATTTACAATAATGACAGTTGTCACACTTAAATGTGCTAGATCTGGTGTATAAACCTCCCATTTTTGCACCCATTCTTTACACCATATTTTTCATACATACCCCCTTTGGTACAAATTTTGGGAGATTGTCCCAGTTGTTTGAACAAACGAAGATGGTTTATGATCGACCAGTTTTTAAAAATACACTTCCTAATTTCTCCATACTCTATGCTGAATGTTGTTATAAAAGCTGACAACATATTTTGTAAGTTATAAGTTACATTCATTGTGTTCATATTGATAATTCCTCCCATATCAGTTCCCAACAGTGGTATATAGAATCCAGTTTTTTTTTTTTTGTAACAAAGTTAATAATGACCGTATCAATTAAAATTTCAGGTTATCCTCTCTTCAAAAAACATACTTTTGAATTTGTCACATTCATCCAAAAATATATCCAATTCTGAAGCCATCCTGGTTGCTCTCACTAGCTGTCACTTTTATTGCTGCTGTTTGTGTGAGTGGATGACCGCTACTAAAACGAAGGAAATTAAAGTAAGTGGGTTTATGAAAAATCCTTGATTTAAATTAATGCTGATTTTTTTATCTTTCCTCAAATCAATGTCCAAGTAATGCAGTCCCACCTTGGATACAGTATGGGCGAATTTAAGAAAATGTGTAGTGTTATTCATGTAATTAATAAATTCAGCAATCTTGCCACTGTCACCTGTCCAGAAAATACAAATGTCATCAGGGTATCTAACATAAAGACCAATATTTGGCATATTCTGCTTGGAAGTTTTGATTGGAAGTAGTGAACTAACAGGTATGGAGATTAACACCCTTTGTACCCTGTTAGAAGTTGAGTTGAACAACACTTTTATTTGTTTTGAAAGCTTCTATTACAGACAAAGGGAGGGTGTGGCTATGGAAGTGGTCTGTGCCCCCTTACATGCAAATATGGCAATTGCTACATGGGAAAAAAATTAATTACTCCTCAGAATATGCCAAATATTGGTCTTTATATGTTAGATACCTGGATGACGTTTGTATTATCTGGACAGGTGACAGTGATAAGATTACTGAATTTATTAACTGCATCAATAACACTACACATTTCCTTAAATTCACCCATACTGTATTCAAGGAGGGGCTTTATTGTTTGGATATTGATTTGAGGAAAGATAAAAATTGGCAGAAATTCAAATAGAGGATTTTTCATAGGTTCATAGGTGTGTACTAGGCTAATGGTCCTGGAGCCTTTTCAAGCCTAGTGCCACCCGACATTAGTTCCCAGTGCCTCTGTCGAGTAGAGCTACTGGAGTGATCCCCAGGGTGAATTTTCTATTTCCAATCCACTCATCAAGATTTTTCTTGAAGAGGGCCAGTGAGGTGCTCTGTTTGACATGAATGGGAAGTCTATTCCATAGCATGGGCAGTCTCTGGGTTATGAACTTGTCCCTCTAGCATGTTCTGTTGATTGAGGCAATAAGGTTGAGGTCTCTGGAGCGAGTGATGCAGAGGGATTGGGATTTCTTTAGATGTAGCATTTTTAACAGAGCTGGGTCAGACATGGCTTTGTAAGTCGAGCAGAGATCGCCTCTAAGTAGGCAATATGAGACAGAGAATAGTTAGAGTTTTTTGAGTCTGTCCATATAGGACAACTGTTTAAGGCCTAGGATCATCTTTGTGAGGTACTTTTGCAGTCTCTCCAGTTGTTGCAGGTGTCTAGTGAGATGCATGCCAACTGGGACATTGTACTCGATTGGCCTAAGGGAAGAATAGAGGGAGACAATGACCTCCTTCTTCCTGGATGCAAAACCCTTAGTAATGAGATGTGCCACATAGAAGGACTTTCTGACCACAGTGGCAATGTGGTGGTCAAAAGAGAGATTGCGGTCAACTTGTGTTTCCAGATCTCGTATAATACCATCTGTGTTCAGTGGACTACCATTGATGTGGTAATTCATGGGAACTGAGTTTTTCCCAAAGGGGATGACAACACTTACTCTAATTCCCTTCTTTGATTTAGTAGCTGTCATCCACTCACGCAAAAAAAAAAAGAGCAGCAATAAAGGGACAACTAGCGAGAGCAGCCAGGATAGTTTCAGAGGTGGATGATTTTTTTGGATGAATGTGACAGCTTAAAAAGTACGTTTTTGAACAGAGGATACCCCAAAATTTTAATAGATACTGTAATTACCAAGGTTGTTACAAAAAAGAAACTGGGTTCTGTATACCCCTGTTGGGAACTGATATGGGAGGAATTTATCAGTATGAACACAAGGGTTCCTATCACGACAACGAAAAGTGAAAATATCGATTGGCCTAAAATACTGGACCTAGGTATGCTTTTTGTGAAATCGCAGTACAGTGAAGATCTGAATAATTTGCCTTTTCCTCACTGTAGTGCGATTTCGGAGTTGTGTGTGTGTGTGTGTGTGTGTGTATGTGTGTGTGTGTATATATATATATATATATATATATATATATATATATATATATTTAGCGGTTGGTAGTGGTGGGGCGCAGGCCCCCACAATAGCATTTTTGGCCTTTAGGTCATTCGATATTACGTTTGTTCGATGTTCTGATATAGTCCCTGAATACAATGAATGTAACTTGCAACTTACAAAATATGTCGTCAATTTTTATAACAACACTTAGCATAGATTACAGCGGTAGCGTTGTTGCCTCACAGCAAGAGGTTCTCCTGTTCGATTCTCAGCTGCAGTGCCTTCTGTGTGGAGTCTGCATGTCTTCCCCACGGTCGAGTGGCCTCCGAAAGACATGCGTGAATGGGCATCCCTTCGCTGAAGGTTGGGTGTTGGGCTGGCAACTCGGCACCATAAAAAAAAAAATCTACTGCCATTCATTAGCGGGCTGGAGTTCCGCTGTGGCGACTCCTAACCGGGAAAAGCCGAAAAGACAAACATAACAACTCAACATAGATTATGGAAAAATTAGGAAGTATATTTTTAAAAACTGGTCAATTATAAACCATCTCGGTTTGTCCAAACAACTTGTGCAACCACCCAAGTTTGTGGCACGGAAGGGGGTATGTATGAAAAATATGGTGGAAAGAACGGGTGCAAAAATGGGAGGTTTGGACATCAGATCTGGCACATTTAAGTGTGGCAACTGTCATTATTTTAAATATATTTTGGAAGGTGAATGTATTCAGATTAGAAATATGATTATTCAGCCTAAAGCTAGATGTAACTGTAAAACAAAAGGGATTATTTATGTTGCCATTTGTCAGGTATGTTCATGTTTTTATATTGGAAAAACTTTAAGATTATTTACGGACAGAATTTATGAGCATGTATATGCACTTGCAAAATGCAATATCAATAATGCTTTAGCTAAGCATGTGACTGAATATTCTAATCACAACTTTTTTTTTCTGTAATAGAAGAAATGGTTGTAAACCTGAGGGGGTTGCTGACGATTTATGGCTAGAATATCAGGAATTGTGTTGGCAATTAAGAACTTATGCAATACAGAAGCCTGAGTTGAATGGTAGAGTATGTATAAATTGTGTTGTAAACTAAAATCTATGGGTTTCTTGTTCATCAATGTTTTAAGCATAGTAATGTTAACATTAGTTTTAATGCATAGTTTTTATATATGTAAATGAATTTTAACATGCTTTAGTGTGAGTTAATGTTTCAAGATTTTAAATTAATTGAATGGGAGTTTATTATGATTGGTGGTTTAGAGCATGTGATAAGAAGATACACTTTTTAAAAGCTGGGTTTAATTTTATAGTTATTCTAATGAAGTGTCGTTATTTTAAAGATGAAAGCGCTCAATAAATAAGATTGTACACATTCCAGTGACCTTGTGAGCTTGTTTTGTTTCTTATTGTTATCATGCAATATTTTATATGCCCTACTAATTATCCCTTTTTTAACAAAAGCTTCTGTTCTAGATTCATCTAAAAACTCTACAAGAGCAGGCTTTTCACGTAGGATTTTCGTATACCTTTCTCTTTGCCTGTACTCTGATATCAATCCCTGGTAGGGAAGGCAGTCTCTAGCCTGTAGTCCAGATGTCTTCTTGGCCTTATCCCATTCTTGTTAAATTTCCCCCTCTAGTTATTCTTTGGTTCCTTTGCCATTTTTCTTTAGTAAATTTCAGCCCCCTCTTGTCTATTTTCTGTACCCCTGCTTGCAGTTATGTGTATTGGCAACATTTCTTTTCCATTTCTGTGTTGCTTTACTTCTGTGAATATTTTCTGCAACTTTATGAAGATAATATTCTATATCGTTGTTATTTTCCTCAAGGATCTGCATCCAAATTCCACCATCTTCTTATTTCTCGAGTCCCCCCCCCCACTTCAAGATCGTTATCCTTTTCCACTTTAAATTATAATCTGCTTGTGTTGTGTATATGAACCTTATGGAAAGTTTGTATTTGTTGGCTGCATTTACTGTTTCTGCAGTGAGCAGAAGTGTGCTGGTAATACATTTTCTCATTTTTGAGCTTGCCTTTGTCTTCTTGGTAGTGCAGTCATAGAGCTAGTGGGGAGTGCAGAGGCATAGCTTCCTAATTGGAGCTTATTTTATTGTGTGAAAATGAGCTTGATGCAGCAGTTTAAATGAGGTTGTATATATATTTTCTTTTTTCATGCTTTGCCTCTCACCCACCTTAGTAATGCGTGTCAACCCTTACTTTGCCCCTAACCCTTGCCCCGCACCTTAACTCAAAAAAAAGTTTCTGTAACAGTTAAACAAAGTAAGAGAGTTTCGGGAACCAACACATACATACATATGCTATAAAAGTTGTTTTGCATAACTCTTACACTAACCTTAAACGTGTACAGTCTCACATAAACTAAATCTGTCCCCTTCCCAAACACTTTCTTTAACCCTAACTTGCAAACATTATGGCAAAGTACACATCTGATAAAATATCCATTTGATAAACCATGTTTGAACAAAAAGCCCTTTAATGCATGACCAAACCCACTGCAAGTGCACATGCTCTCTCTCACACACACACACACACACACACGCACACAGATCTATGTCAGAAGATTGACTTTTCAGAATGTCAAACTTCATATAGTTGAAACCATATGTTTGACTTTTGGAAAAGTCGAACAAGACAAAATGACAAAAATGTACTTTTTGCAGGGGGGCACACCCCCTCTGCCTCCCACATCCCTTGCATATTATATATACCAGCAATGAGATCGAACAATGGTGGGGAAAAGGGTAAATTCCCCAATCCCCACTGTGCCATGATCTCCATACAAAAGCTTTGATGTTTTGGAAAGTTGATCATATGGTCTCGACCATATGAAGTTAGACTTCATGAAACTTCAATCTTCTAAAGGGGACCCATATATACACATGTATGTGTATATATGTGTGTGTGTGTATGTATGTATGCATATTATATAAATTTTTATATATATATATATATATATATACACACACACACACACACACACACACACATGTATGGGTCTACTTCAAAACATCGAAAGCCCAAAATATCGAAGACCAAATCATCGAAGTGAAAGAGTTGAAACTACATTTCAGAAAACGATACCACAACCAACAAAAATGGAAACCGAACCATCCACAACCCACACCCCCTCAACTAAGTATACCTAAGGGCAAAGTCCATCTTGTTGGCCAATAGGTTACTTACTGTGGGAATGGAGTTGACAATCCAGTCGTTCACTGAAGTGAAGTTTCGATGCTTTTGACTTGACGATTTAGTCTACTGTATTGTGGGCTTTTGATGATTTCAGGTAGTCCCATATATATAAGCTAGTTGTACTATGTTAGTCTGCAGCATTACTGTATTGCATTTTTAACATGCATTAGTTTTATGTTTCTGTGTTGCCTTGTATTCCATTGCATTAGTTTAATCTTGGAGCTCATCTCCCCGGTTCTCTACTGAAAATGGACATGTATCCAGTTGGACCAGCCTGGTCAACAAAAAAAAAAAAAAAATATATATATATATGTATAAAATATACAGAAACACACACATACATATATAAAGTGTGGCGTAATGAAACAAATTGATATTGTACGTGCACATGTATAAACATTAAAGAAATTAGGATTATCACATATCCCCATCTACCGGCCATAAAAAATATAACAATCTAATGTATTATAAATCAGAAAAAAAACACACACAAATGCATAAAATTATAATATTTAATTTAAATTCAGTACAGTATCTACATGGTTTCCCTTTTTTGTAAAATTCAGTTTTGTGTATAAAGACTTCCCTGCCTTTTCTGTATAACTAAAATTTGTCCCAGGATGAATAGCTTTGCGTTTAACAAATGCACTTCTGATGTGATTACAGTGTAAATCTTTACATAGTCTGAAATGGCAATCAGTCTTGCCACATAGCTATGTGCTAGTGCAAAGCATTATAAGTAGATTACATATTCAGATGTACAAGGTAATGCCAGGCATGCTCTACCATCGACCAATGATCCTTGGCTAAGAGAAGGGTTAAACTGGTTCTTAATGTCCTGCATCTTCCTCCAGTGTCTGCTCCCTCTCTCTTCATCTCCCTTCACTGCCAAAGAGCAGTACAAAAGATGTTTGATGAACAGAAAGAGAAGGACAAGAGTAAATATTCAAAACTGCTAGAATGCAAACATTTCTCGTCTTCAACAGAGGGCCAGATGGAACTGAAGATCCACTGGTCTTTGGTTACTCTGGCTGTGGTAAAAGATGCTCGTTAGGTGCCCCTTCAACACTAATTCTGGGATTGAAGTCATCAAACTCTCCTAATCCAAGTATTTCTAATCCTTCTGTCTTGGCAGCTGCATCTTCCACCTTGGCCATTTTATCTCCTTATCCCAGACAAGTTATTCCCAGAATCTTCTACTTCGATCCAAGCCTCACCCTTCACGATCTGAGGCTGTGATCCACCTGTCCAGAAGTTATCATGGAGAGGATTCTTTCTCACTCTGAGACTGGTGGTGCCTCTGTAGTTAGGTCAAATCCATACTGATCCCTTCCTCCATCTGTCTCCTCAGATGTCCTGACTGAGTCACTGTTGCAATATTTTTAACAGATGGGTTGTTGCTTGCTGGCATCCAGCCGGGATACGATAGCTTTACCTTCCTAGGATGTACGTCTGGGTAATGACCTCAGCTCATAGGCATCAGGGTATAAAATCGGATGTACATATGAAATCCCAAGACTGTATCACTGCCAGCCTGAATGCAGATTGTTGCACCCAATGGAGTGCAATCGTTGGGTCGCTTGATTGTCGGATCAAATAAGTGCCCTGTTGGGGATCCTTCCTTCTAAACCTTTGACTGTTTTGCTAGTAGATGTTAGATGCCGGGTAGGAGACAGAAGTGTGAGTGCAGTAAACAAATTCCGTACAAATTTGTACACTAAGTGCCTGTTCAGTCTAGGCCTTGAACATGACTATAAATTCTTCTCCATCTATCAGTCATTCATTCGAAAAATCCTTCAGTTTAGGCTATCCAAGGCCCGGACATCAGCCACCCACCTAAGAAAAAACTTGAGACCTACCTAGAGAGGATTCTCCTGCCATCGTCTTAGAACTGGACAATACCCACTGAGGTGGTCAAACCTGCTGTACACCAAAAGTCTTCTCATGATCCCTCTACTGAGACTTTCCAAATGACGGAGTCCTCCAATGAAAAGTGACTCATTCTCTCAGAGGGCCCTTAAGGAATCCCTTAAATCCTTGTGTGGGAAGATATTCCTGGTTCCCTGATAAAAATGCACTATGGCTCAGAACCCCCTAAGCTTATTCAGGCAAACATTACCCCTGAAAAGAAAAAAAACTGGATGTGCACTTCTCCATCCAGAAAAAAATGGATTTATTTTTCTCGGGGATTATTCGAGGCAATCATTTCTCTGAAGCTACCTACCCTTGTGACTCAGCCCTCGCCACATAAACAGGCCTTAGATTCTTCCTTCTCTGATGAGGAACCAGAAATGATATTCTGATCTTTCTCCTGATTATTCATCCCATTTTCACTCTTCAGAACAGATTTCCTTAGATGATGGAGACGCTCTCTCCAGACTTCCCCTGGAAGAAAACTCATTTGGAGAAACTACAAAGCATGATGAAACATTTTGAATCTAAGTTGCAGAAGAGATACTACATCTTGTTAGAGATGGACACCCCTGCTTCTCCTCAAGTTCTGGATGCCATTCAGGCCATTTCTTTGGCTCTGGATTCTCTGCCTTTTGCTCCAAAAAAGCCAGATAGGTTCTTTAAAGTTCCTGATTAACTTAGTACCTCTATAAAACCCTGTGGCAGACCCAGCTGCAGTTTCTGTGGCCTCAGACAAACCTTCCAAGTTGCTTCCTGACACTGATGATGTTCTTCGTGTTTCACTGTTGCAGTCATCACATTTGGGTTATCTGATTGCAGTAGCCCTCAGTCAGCCTGATTATCAAAGTCTTGGGTACTGTGTCGGGTGTTGTCTCACCTTCCATGGCGTCAGGTAGTCAGGGGTATAAAGCATGCAGCCAACGCCATTACATTAGTCTTTCTTGCTGTGCGGTGCTTGAAGCAGAAGCAGTTGGCAAGTGCCGGTCGTCAGACTCCTGAAATTTTCGTTTTCGAGTTTCAGATCCAAAGTCTTCAGCTAAGCCAAGTACCCCGTTGGGGATCCTTTTTCTTGCTCTAAACCAATGTCAGTAAAAGTTAATAATTGTATTTCTTGTGGAAAGCAAATACCTCATAAAGATTTTCATTCGTACTGCATTCCTTGCTTAGGCCCAGACCACGACGTACCACGCTGTCGGTTTTGTGCCTTATTCAAACCTCGTACTATTCATCGTCAGTTCATTTAAGCTTCCAAATATTTTGGTACTCTGTTCAATTATGCAGAAATGGCTTTGGTAAGCCACTCATCTACCCACTTTCTGAAAAAAAGCAAAGATAAAGACGGACCACATAGGTCCAAAGCTGCCACCGACGCTTCTCCTAAGCTAGTTGCCAGTGCTCAGTGAGGCGTATTCGCAGCCCCGGATACCCGCTACTTCAAATTCGCAGGCCTCTACTGAGACCCATTCGGAGTCCGGTATGCCGTGAGATGCTTCTTTGACTGTGGAACCTGCGGATGTCTCTACCTTGGATGGGTCCGGAGCCACTGTGTAGGCACCGGCTTCTGAGGGTGTATTCAGGCCTACTGACTTGCATATTAAACAGACGCCATCTTCTTCTTCAAGGCCTAAAACTCGATACACGCCTAGAAAACCGATGCTCAGACCGCATGGTCAGGCCCCTATGCCTAAAAAACAAATGATAAGAATGGCTGAAGACCTTATTACTCTAATCAGGGGAAGCCACCCTTCCCCCTCTAAGACCTAGGACTTATTTTCCTTCTGATTCTTCTGATCAGGGTTCTGAAATTTCTGTTTTCTCTGATGACCAGGATTTGCCCTTGTCTACCTATGAAGATTCTGATGCAGAGAACTCCATTCCCTCTGCGTCCCCTCCAGAGGATTTCTCTTTTAGTGAAAAGTTTCATACTCTTAGGGAGCATTTCCACTGGGAAAGCCAGGATTACTCTGACTCCAAAAAGAGGCTTAGGGAATTCTTACTCCTGCCTCAACACAGCCCTTTAGCTATCCCTCCTGTACTGGGCATTGTAGATGATGCCTTCTTGGAATCTAGCCTGGCCCCTGACACTTTACCTCCTGCTCCCAGAAAACCTGATGGGTATTACAGGGCACCTGATTCTCACAAGTTCCTTTTAAAAAATCCTACTGCGAATCCGGAGACTATTTCACAGGGACCCAAGGGCATTAAGGCTACTAGTGCCAAAAATCCTACACCCTTCTGATAGAGATTCCAGGGTGCTGGATAGATGGGGGTAAGAAGGTGTACACTTCTGCAACTTTGGCCATTAGGGCCTTAAACTGCCAGTTTAATATGCTAAAGTATCTGCAGCATATTATTGGATTGCTTAAACAGAAAATGATGATGATTCCTGACTGTGCTGAAAATAAAGAATTGAATTCTGCTGAACAAGTTGGAAAATATACTTTGCATGCAAAAAATTGGGGACTCATTACACAGTACAAATGGGTTTTAAATATAGTTTCACAAGGATACAGATTCCACTTCCACTCCTTACCAACCCCAAAAGGTTGGCCAGACCTACACCCAAATCAGTGGAGCAGAGGCTCAAAAGCAAGTTCTCTCTCTTTTAAGCATCAAGGCTATTCAGCCTGACCCAGAAGAAGAATGGGGGCAAGGTTTCTACTCAAGACTTTTCCTGGTACCCAGAAAAGACAACTCCTGGCATCTATCCTGGACCTGTCTGTCCTAAACACATTTTTGGTAATCCCAAAATTCAAGATGCTAACTCTTCATCAGCTGCTTCCCATGCTAGGCATAGATGCCTGGTTGGCAACACTGGATTTAAAAGAAGCCTACCTGCACATCCCAATAAGGGAATCTTGCAGAAGATACCTACGCTTCAGAGCAGGCTACATGCACTACCAGTTCTCTGCACTGCCCTTTGGCTTATCTACTGTGCCCAGGGTATTCGCAAAGTGCCTAGCTCCAGTCATTGCATTTTGCAAGCAAAGAAATATTCAAATCTACCCATACCTGGACGATTGTCTAATTCAGGCAGAAAGCCAGAACATGCTATTAAAACATCTGGCATTTGTAAAGAAATTGCTAACTTCTCTGGGTTACACCATAAACAAAAAGAAATCACATCTTGTACCCTGCCAACAAATTGGATTCCTGGGACCAAGCTTGAATACAACTTCCCAGATGGCCTACCTCATGCCAGAGAAACATGTTCATTTGACAGCCTACTTCAAACTACTGGCCACAAAGACCCAGCTATCTGCAAGGAAAATACTACAAGCCCTGGGATTCATGGCCTGTTGCATTCTACTAATTCCATATGCAAGACTGCATATGAGGAAACTACAGTGGTATCTAAAAAGCCTATGGTGTCAACATTCTCAGGATCTAGAATCAATGATTCCTATTATACCTTGTCTGTAGATAGAGTTCCTTTGGTGGGCAGTGACTTGCCACCAAAACAAGGGACTGCCATTCACTCTACCCCCTGCCGACCAAACCCTAACAGATGCATCAGACTATGCATTGGGGGTCTTATTTGGCAGGGCATTGCAGTCAAGGCAAATGGAACCAAAGTCAAATGCACCTGCATATCAATCAGAAAGAAATGTTAGCTGTACAGAATGCTCTGACAGCCTTCAAGGACCACATTCTTCCAGGACAATTATTGGTAAAGACGGACAACATTACTGTTATGTGGTACATAAACAAGCAGGGGGGAACCCACTCATACCCTCTCTGCAGACTAGCCATGGCTCTGTGGAACACAGTCTTGACCTACCAAGTGCACCTACAGGCTCAATTCCTGCCAGGAAAACTAAGTACACTGGCAGACGACCTAAGCAGAAATCTCATGGGCCAACACGAGTGGAAACTGGAACCAAAGATATTCAACATGTTGAGAAACAAATGGGGGAGCCCAGAGATAGACCTGTTTGCTTCCCCCAGGACTACCAATTGTACAAATTCTGCACAAGGACTCCCCACAAACAAGCTTGGAAAGTGGATGCCCTGTCCTTCACCTGCAAAAACCTATCAGTCTTTCCCTTTCTCCCTCTGCCTCTCCTCTCCAAGGTACTACTAAAGATCAAATAGGACAAACCAAGGACAATACTGATTGCACCAGACTGGCCACGCCAACACTGGTGTACCCCCCTCTTGCGCAGTGTGTCACTGCTGGCACCATGGCACCTGCCTCAGACCCCTGCCCTGCTGTCCCAGCAGGAGGGCCAGATTCTGCACCCACAGCTTCAAACCCTGAACCTGGCAGCCTGGCTGATTACCTGATCTCTCCGTTACCATCCCTCAGTAAGCAAGTGATGGATGTCATTCTGGAGGCAAGGAGGCCTGGTACTAGAAAATCCTAAGCTGAAAAATGGAAAAGATTCTGTTCCTGGAGCCAAACTCAGGGGATGGGCACAGTAGCGCCCAATTTACCTCAGATTCTTCAGTACTTAACCGAGTTGCTTCACAAGGGCCTTTCCTTTTCCTCCATCAAAATTCATGCCTCAGCCATTTCAGCTCATTACAATGCAGACCCACCCCTCTTTTCTCACCCACTGCTCAAGCAGTTCCTCAGAGGGGCCAAAAACTTAAGACCACCCAGGAGAGCCCCTACTGCAGCCTGGGACCTTAACTTTGTATTGGAAAAGGTCTCTCTACCTCCGTTTGAGCCAGCTGCAAATGCAGAGTTAAAATTCCTTTCTTGGAAAACAGCCTTCCTTCTAGCCATCACTTCAGCAAGAAGGGTGTCTGATCTCCAGGCCCTCATGGCAATGGAGCCCTTCATCATCTTTCATGCGGACAGGGTGTCCCTCAGGACCAGTCCCTCCTTCATGCCCAAGGTGGTATCCATTGCGGCCCTTAATCAGTCCATTCATTTGCCAACCTTCTTTTCTAATCCACAGAGCAAAGGGGAATGAATACTGCACTCCTTGGACATGCACAGACAACTTAGATTTTATTTGGACAGGACTAAACCTCTCAGGAAATCTGAACAGCTGCTGGTTGCATTTGCTGCAGGGGCAGAGGGTAAGGCCATCTCAAAGCAAACAATTTCTAAGTGGATAGGCCATTCCATTCATTTCTGCTATAAGCACCATGGAAAACCTACCCCACAGGGGATAAGACCACATTCAACTAGGGCTGCATCTACCTCTACAGCCTTTCTCAGAGGTGTCCCTACTAGGGGCAACAACTGGCTAAGCGTCTGGTGTCATTCTAAGGGGATCCAGTATTTGTCTGCCTGGGGTGACATGATCGACAGACCACGATGCTTTGCCAG